>NW_008622518.1:9739-30363 GCF_000691845.1 Merops nubicus | reverse complement strand
AAGAAATCCGGCAGGAAGGCAGGGCTGCCTATTTCTGTTCTTCTGAAGTACCAATTATGACAGCAGGGGGAAAGAAAACAGCCATCATCATAGCCCTGAGAACATTAAAAAATAAAATCCAGGGGAAAAATAAGCGTGAGGAGTAGTGAAGCATGATGTGCAATAGTGGCAACGTAAAAACCAGGAACAAGAGTCACCACAGAGAAAAACAAAGCAGGCTGCCCACTCCCTGCCATTGCTCAAGGGCAGACTCAAACGAGCAGTAGCAAGAGGCATGCTATACCCTCCCATGGTCTGTGCCAGACAGCCAAGTCACAAAGCCCCCAAATGAGCCAGTCTCTCCTTAATTTGAAGCCAAATTGCTTTGGTGTAAGCAGGAACAGAAACCAGCCCAGAAAAAGTTTCAGTTTCCTCATTAAGAAAATCTCTCTCTACGCTAACAGTATTTTTATGGAGGAGTGTACCCCTGGAAATGCCAGGATATGAGCACGCCTGCTTTCCAGTTGGAGTACCCAAGCACAACCACCATCAAGCCTTCTGTCTGGCCTGGTGACAGACAGGAAAATAAAACACATCCTCATCAACGGATGGTGCACGTAGGAGGAAATTCACTGTCCCTGCAGGGAACAGCCTTCAAATTAAAGCAAATGCCTTGAACAAGCTGTTTGTTGCTGTATCTAAGCCAGCCTTCCACAGTACTTCCACGGGCTTGGGGACAGACCAGCAGCCCCAAGAGCCAAGCCACACACAGCCAGCCTGGAGACAGCTAAAACCCAACAGAAGCCTAGAAGATTGTCTCCAGAGGAAAATGTCTCTTCCTGAGTACATTAGTGCAATTCCTTTGAACTCCCAGAAAATAAAATTTGACTCCCCCCCAAGAAATAAAACAACCAAAAAAATCAATGAACTATGCCCCAGAAGGAGGCTTGATTGGAAGCCTGGCTTCATCTACAGGATGTTGAGCAACTGGCCCATATGCTACACTTCAGTCCCCTCCCTCCCCCAAACCTCCCTGCCCCGAAGCGCAGGGTCAGTGAGGGTCACCTTGATTCTATGGGCCAACATATGGTTTGAGCCAGTTGGAGACAAGTGGTAGCATCCAGATCCAAGTAAGGCCTGATACTGCACTGATGCTCAGCTATGGCTATCCTCAACCAAGAGCAAGAAGAAGCACCAGAGGACAGCAAAAGAAATCTCCCACAGAGACCATCTTCCAGTGGGATCCTTTCCACAGCAGTCCTCCAAAGCCAACACAATGCTGTGCTCTCCTGTTGAACTTTATCTCAAGTTTCAGCAGTGCCATGGGAAGGCAGAAGGCTGTACTGCTTTTATTAAACTGAGAACTTCCCTACCATGCCCAGAGATCTAGACACACAGCATCTGTTATTAGAACATTTATCTTCTGGTATCAGGTGTGTCACACATATACCCCCCCAAGAGCCACAAGTGAGAGATGTAGACATGGGGTTGGAATAGCTTGCTGGTATTTCACTTCTGCAAATAAAACCAAAGAAAGAATTACAAGCACAGGCTGCCACGCATAGAGCTGAAAGGAACAATTTGGATCAACAGCTAGGGGTTCCTGCAGCCACAGGAAAGAGGTTAAGACTGAAAAATGTTCCCATAAAATATCAGTTTATCATAGCCACCTCCACCAGTCCTCACCCATCTCTTCACAATAATAATAAATGGCTTCTCCCTGTTTCTCCTCCTGCACAGAGCCAGCACCACCACCACCAAGATGAAAAAGTTCTTGGAACAGATCACAAGCCTGACTCCTCTCCTGTGTCCTGCAGACTTCTGAAGGAACCTGCAGAGCCATTATCAGTGCCAGCTCCCATCAATGAGCCTTTCATGGGCGAAAGCCTTGTATTGACACTCACTTATTTATAGCGACTGCACTGCACCATTCATTTAAACACATCAGCATTCGTGAATAAAAGATAAAGTGGACTTTGATGTCTCAGAACACACCAGCCAGAAACAGGACACAAAGCTCTTTAAAGGTGAAGCTGTAATCTGTTGCTTCCCTCATCTCCCTGCGACCTCTTTGGTACCTGCAAAGGATGCACAAATGTTCCTCAAGCCTCCCCCTTTCCAGCCAATCTGAACTGAAAGGCTGCAAGGACTCCAGTATTTGTTGGCTTCAGCCAGCTCACCTTTAAATGACAACTGCTCTTAGTTATTTCTTTTCACTTAGCACATTCCAGGTACAAAACACCTGCTACAGATCTTTGCCATCATGTTCAGTGTCAGCTGTCAACACTTCCATCACCATCATAATTCTATTCAATCACCACCTCTCATTGAGACTTACTAGCAGAAAAGGAACAGAACTATTCACAACTCTACTCCAAAGAGCAAACCAGCTGACAGGAGAGAAGGAAAAGGGCTCTAATCCTCTCCAGCTAGAACAAACATAACGAAGTTACAAGAGTGTAAGGGTGAGCCAAAAACAGTGAGAAAACCCAGGGACAATGTGAAACATTCGGCGATCATGGTGTGACATGACTGTAATTTTAATTTCGGGTCATGCATTGGTGAGGTCAGCTTTTAGTTAGGCAAAAACCAATGGAAAGCCTGGATCTCCAAGTGGCAGAAGGTCAAGATTAACGCTGAAGAAACTGGGATGCAGATGAGAGCACACAAGTGTGGCCTTTTCAAACCCTTCTGCAAACTCGAGAGCCCACTCAGGAACAAAACAACTCAGTTCAGGGCCCGACTCATGCCAGCCTGAAACAGCTGAACTGGGGTTAATGTGGATTTAAATGAGTATAAAGGAGAAGAAATTCAAGCCTCCAGGACTTAGCATTGACATTCACATGGCTTTATGACACAACTCAATATTTTATATTCTTATAGCTTCAGATTTTGGCACCTGGCTTTCCAGTTGTAAACCACTTGAGTCTTTGTCATTCTGTAAGTGAATAATAAGAAAACAACCAAAAATTCATTGCATCATCCAAAAAGCTCAAGATACAAAAGAAACTGCTTCTCCCTCACTCTTGTGGTTTTAATGTTTCAGTCAAACATACTTTACAGGGAGAAGCTGCTGCATGAGTCCAGGTCATGGCTGCTGCTATGTGGAGCATCATACACACATTATTAGTCATGCAAATCATGATGCAATTTGAGCTTAAATCCTCACAGAACTCAAATACCTTCGAGAATAGTCCAAGAGCTCAATTAAGTAAGAGGCTGAATTTCAGCTTGGCTGAGCTCATTAACAGATGATCATCAGGCACCTCCAGCATGTTCTTGTCATTCCAGAAGTGGACAGATCTTAACGCATGGGACTCCAGTGGGAACACTCTCACACAGCTCTCCATGCTGCAGTAAACGCTCCAGCATTCAAATGTGCATGAGCATGTATTTATGACCCACCTTATTTTAGCCACAGTTTTCTGGACAGCGTCTGGATCACAACCAAAGAGAAGCACATTCTACAGAAAAGAAACTTGTGCATTATTTTTAAAAAAAACTTTATCTTGTTATTTCACTTCTGAAAAAAACTGTGACGCATAATCATGTGAAAAAGCACAGGTAACGTGTGTATGACCCACAGGAGATGTCTATCCTCTCCAGGTACCCCAGCCTTACACCAGCTGTGTCACTGAATCTGGGCAAATGTCACTGATGCAAGATATGCGAACATACAATTAGGATAAATCTTTGCACATAAATCAGTATAATAGCAACATTTACAACCACTACTTTTGATCAGTCTGTTTTACTCCCTACCACAAGCTCAGCACCGCCAACTGGCTGCCTTAATTATGCTATGAGTGCACATGGGCCAGGGAAGGGTTCCCTTCACCCATCTCTCCTAACCCCTTTAAGACCATCATATTCTTTTCTATCAGTGGTACCTGGATGCCTGACCTGGGCAGGATGCCTGACCTACTTTCACAAATAGCAAAATCCTGCATTTAGTTGGTCAGTTATAAGGAGGAAAACATTTTTTTCCTTCTGCACCAAAACATGCGATCAAATGTTATGCTTTAAAAAGAACAAAGACTTCATGGGAAGCAGCATGTTACCTAGAGCACCTTTTTCAGCACAAAGACCACAGGTAAACACTTCCTTTCCATGAGGAGGGCTTTCTACAGGAGCAGAGTAGGTTTGAGATAACCTGCTTTACGTTGCACTTAGACGAGCAGTGCCCTTGCAGCCAGTAGCAGAGGCAGTAATAGGATGCAGCAGCTCTGATGGTCTTACCTGCCACAGAAAAATACAAACCTCCTCTTTATACGTCTTCTGAACCCTCTCTCTCACAAATGAATTAACAGCCTGCAGGAAGCAACCTAGTTTGCTCAACAGTAAGTGCACAATTTTGTGCTAATGCCCAGTTCTGGGTCTGCAGGAGTACCGCACTCCTGTGGCCAGGCATGGCAGGCAACCGCTGCTGAGATCAATATTGTTTATCAATGAAGGGGAAAACACATCCAAGCCTCATTGTAATGAAGCTTCCTGCTCTAATCTAGCCTGTGCACACAACAAAACCAGGCAGGCTTCTGTTTTCAATTCCTGCATTCTAAATAATTCACAAAGAAATCAAGAGAGCTTATCATGGTGCACCAGGAATCGCAGCGGATGCGGCTCTGCTGCAGTGCTCCTCCCTAGGATGCCTGTTGCTCCTGGTTCTGCAGGACAACCCTACCCCTTGTCCCGTAAACATCCCAGGGACAGCCAAGCCCAGGGCAAAGACCTCTCAGGCACGTGGAGGACACCCGAAGCTCCTGCTCTGGATGTCCTCTGCAGGCTTCTCCCACCATTTGGGGAAACACTGAGGTTTTATACAGCAGGCTACTGCAGTACAAGAGCAGTGCAGGGAAAAAAGTGAAGCCTTCATTAGCCAAAGGAGAGGCAGGAGCAGACCTTGGTGCACCAAGTCAGGCCTTGCAGGGTTTTACTTCCCACTGGGTGCACAAAGCCTGTGGATTGCTCCTTGGTGGGGAGTTCTGGAGAGGGCTGCAGACCCTGAGTGGTGGGCTCTGCTGCAGGACCTCTGTGCTGAGCAGGGTGCAGTTACCCCAGCACCGTCACTCCCCCTCCAGGTACCCTTGGGCTGGCCTCCCACAAGCCATCACTGATGGAGTCCTGATCGTTGCCAGGAGTCCTGCTCCACTCCCAGCCCAGCCCAGGCAAGCAGGGGTACCCAAGAAGAAGAATTATTCCAAGGCATAACAAGGTGTAGGAGAAAGAACACAACACTGGTGCATGGGTACACGTGAAGGTACACGTGTGGGAATGGGAGGGAAGACCAGGAAATCCCCCCCAGGGAGACACAGCCTGACACCAGAGTGAGAATGCATCTTCAGCGCAACGTTTTCCCTTGTTCTCTTACGCTTCAGCATTTCCACTCAACCATGTGCAGCCAAGCTGTTGTTACTGGCCACAGCACTGCTGCCCCCAAGGCTGAATTAGTGCTTCTTCTACAGCCAGCTCTGCTCTTGCCTTAAGGGCTGCTGAATTAGTGCTTCTTCTACAGCCAGCTCCACTATTGCCTTAAGGACTGCCAGAGAGGGGATGGAAGAAGGCTCCTTCCAGCAGCCACCCTCCTGGCATGGATGTGCAATACTTGTATAATTCACTTTGAAGTTCCCAGCCTCCGGGCGTGAAGCAGCAACCACTGTACAGTTGATCTTGCTCTGTAAACTCCCAGTCAACAGGCAGCATTTCTCAGCACTGGCCTCTTCCCTGGTGGGTTTGTAAACATCAGAGCTGCTTCACCTTCCTCAAAGAATGGCTCTTCTGGAGGCGAGGAGGTAGCAACACCTTCCCAGGGTCAGATGCCTACACAGACAGTGGTCCAGCATCCCACTGAAGCAGGGGCTGCTGAAGTAGTAGGATGCCTGGCACACATCTGCTGTAGCTTCATCTCTTGCACCTTTATGTTTTGCTTTTCCATGATGTGTGCTTACTGCCAGCAGCTATTTTTTTTTTTCTTCCAGTTTTACCTTCAAAAACAGGAAAAACTCAGCCTGCTCTCCAGATAAAAATCAGGAAGTCTGAGAAGCAACTTTGTCTAAAGTATCTGTTTAGAACTGATGGAAATTGTTCCCAACAGAGGATTTTGCCTGGCTTTTGAAGCAACTCTGGTTCCTTTTCCCTCAAAAGTACCCCAGCCGATTATGTTCAACAGCCACATGGCAGGAGCCCAGCCAGAAATACAGAGCTACTTCTGCAGGGGTTTACCTAACTGCAACCTCTCCCCTGGGCTCCCCAGTGCTCCCAGTCCTCAGCCCACCCGCAGAACTGAGGTCCCAGAACCTCTGAAGGACCAGAAACAACTTGCTTCTCCTTGAATTGCTTGTGTAGCTGCCTCCAGCTTACAGAGAGCACCATGTCCCTAATGCTCCTCATGCATTTCTGGGGCCCAGAAGGTTGAAGAGCGGAGGGTGCAAAGGGAGGGCTCCTGGAGCAAATGTGAGTGTCTGGGTGGGACAGGGCAGCATGCTCTGCACAAGGCAAGAGCCACCCCACTGCAGAGCCTCTCTCCGCCAGGCCTTCGACAGAGGGGTGAACAGACCCCCAGAGAAAGCTGCTAATGCTCTACAGCCCATTTGTGTAAATCTGGTACATTTGCACATCCCCAATGCTCACATTTAAGTGTTCTACTAATTAAACAATCCATTGCAAAGCTGCTGTGGCGATGCCTCCTCCTCCCTTGTGCCCCCCTTGCTGGAGCAGGGCAGCACTATGGAGCAATACCAGCAGCCTGCTGCTGCTAATAGCTTTGGGAATAAGATGACATCAGCCCCAGAGAGCACCAAACCCCCACTGCCTGGGGACTATGTTACACTTCAACTTGTCATCCAGCAAAACCCAGAAACTGATCTCACCCAGCAGAAGAAAAATCAATAGCTTTCTCTTTCAGCACCAGGGGATGCATTTTGTCTCCTCTCCCAGGATCTTAATCACGGGATATGATCGCAGATAACGGATCAGTGATGGCTTTGCAGCAGCTACAGACATCTGGTGCATCACAGGGAGTTTTAGCCATGGGCCACTTCTCTGGGTCAAAATTCATTCTTACCAAGATGCTGAGGTTCAACCAAAGTGCTAGATGGACCAACACAGGTCAAGCCATGTAAGGAACTGACAGAAGGACAATACTACATACTTAAAGAGCTGAGCTGGAGATGGCACCAGTGAAAATTTGGGTTCTGATTGAACCATAGCCCAGCAGCATCCCTCTGCCAGCAGGTCACCTTGCCTTGCACAAATGTAGCTGTAAGTCCTGTCATACCTGTGAGAGGAGGTGCAGGAGCACTACAGCATGCAGAGCTGGGAGGGGAGGCTGGAGAAGCAGAGTACTTCTTGGCAGGGAGAAAGCACTCATAACCTATCACTGAACACCCTGACGAGGCTAATTGCTACATTAGACATCTGAACAAACAACACTAATCACCACATTAAACAACTACAATTAATGCTCTGCTGACAAGTAAAGTGCCACACTGCACACAACACCTTCATCTTCAGTGCTCTGCAAAACCACCCCTGTAAAACCTGGTCCCAGTGGCTCTAAACCTTCTTACTAACCAAACCCATCCTGGGGCCATTTTCCCTGATTGTCCATGAGCAGGGCAGCAGCACACAGCAGGAGTGACTTCTTTTGGTACATCCTCTGCAGAACATACCTGCAAAGTGGGCACGGATGTGTTGCTGAGTAGCGTTTTACTCTTAAAACCTTCTGCGTTTTGCTCCCTCTTCCAGAGAAGACAGCAAATACATTGGGGAAGGGTGTTTTAGCACTGTGGTAGTTTCTGAACTCCTGGAAGAAGCCCAGTGACAAGGAACAGACAGGGACATGAAAGCACTTTGGGTGCTGACACCACACGCAGGGCCAGATACTGCTCCCGCACCACGAGGTGCCAAAGGCAGCTCACCAACAGCCCCTTAACTCTGCCGGGACCAGCAGCACGGCCAGGCCTCCCACCAACCTGGGGACACCAGGGAAAGCTGGGCTGGTTTTAAAGCCTCTGGCTCAGCAATTAATTTAATTTCATTTATTTACAAAAACAGCATTTTTGTGGTGAGCCCAGGTTAAAAGCATAAATAAAACATTTGACGCCGCATTGGATTTTCACACAAGGAATCAATACAGTTTTGATTTAGTAATAATGAGAAGAGAGCACTGTTTATTACCTGTCACAAGAGCAACAAAAAGCACCAAAGGGTCCTGCCCAGAATTTCCAAGCAGCCACTTTACACCGGCAGTGCCCCCAGCATGGGGAGGCACCTGTGGCATCCTACATGGCTGGAAGAACATCTCAAGCCAGGCAAGCAGACACACAGCTTGCTCTGACACTTCTCCCCCCTTAACTTCTCTCTGTAGCCTCGCTGGTTAGAGGTTTCTGGCCCTTTCCCACCATGTTTTCCATGTGCTCAGATTGAGGGGGGTTGCATTACAAGAAGCACCTATGCCTGAAGCACCTTTGCTTTGCACACAAGACCTGAAGCCAGGAATGGTGGGGAAAGCCACCCAGCCACCCCCCTGCAGCAACGTGCCCAAATCCCACAGCCTGGACAAGGTGTCCTCTACCTGCACTCCCTACCATCCTTCACAGCATCTCCAAAACCCCAAGTCCAAGGCTGAAGACCATGCTGCTAAGAGGCAAGGGGCCAGGGGCATGGGACAGCTAGACCACAGAGCTGCTGGGGTTTTTTTCTTCCCCTAAAAATCTATCCTGAGTCGGCCAGTGCTGAAGCCAGTGGAGAAGCAAGGCAGTTTCCAGGAAGGGATCATGAGGACCACAAGGTGCTGTTAGGATAAGGTGTCACTGAACCCCCTCTGCCTCTGAGCACCTGTGTGCACCCTACAGCTGCTATGGCTAGATAGAAGCAGGAACGCGGGAGAAGCGGAAGAATCTCTGTGCTGGAGGAGGTCTGGCTGCTAATGAGACTTGAAGCACAGCCCTGCCTTGCTGCAGCCCTGGCAGACGTCACCCAGCACGGTCTGGGAGCAGGGGAGCAAGGCAGGAACCCTCTCATTAGCACAGGCTGAGTCCCAGCCTCGCCCCATCCTCCTCCCCAGGTGGCAGCTCTCAGCTCCCACCGGATCCTTATCACTGAGAGGGGAAAACACGGAAGCGCGCGTGCGTTTGTTAATTTGGTCATCTGTATGTTTCCAGGGGATGAAGACAAGGGTCACCCCAAGTCTGGAACGGCACTGGGGCCCTGCTTAGGACTGTCCCCTCCACACGCAATGAAGCAGGAGCCTGTGAGAGAAGAAAAGCCCCCAGACCTCTCCCACAACATCCAGAGTGATTTGCAAATCAAGTCTGGTCATGTAGTCACCATCAGGTACACAGGAGCTCCAGTTAATTAGTTTCTAATGTTATTAATTACCTGTCTTGCAAGCATTTTACATCAGACGCGCAATGTTTAATTTCATACCTAAGAACTCAAAGCACTCAACTTCCAATATTCAATCGGGAGGACTGTTTCTAATGCCAGTCTCATTTTCACAGCACAATACTAGTACTTACAGGAGAAAAGCTCTGCCACATCCCATCATCTGGCATTCGGTTATCATCAAGAAGCACAAGAACCACATGCTGATGCTTAATTAAGTCCCTGTAGCACAGGGGTCTATGGGGGAGCTGGTTTGTTTTTCATTAAGAAAGACAGACTGGGTGCCCAGCACTGTTCCTCCAGTGCCCTGAGCCCCTCCGCAGAGCACAGCCCTTGGGACTCACCAGGCAGCCTTTCCATTTCCTCAGATGCCTGGATCTGGGCTCGCTTCCCTTTAGTTTGGGAAGCTGAATATCGCCCTTGGAGTGCACTTCACAACATGTTTACACTCCCCTTTGCCATGGAGCTGCGTGCTGCCTCCTTCATCCATCGCTCACCCCAGGCCTGAGCAGAGGGAGGAAGAGAGGAAGGGTGTGGGAAAATATGTTTTAGCACAGTCTGTAAAATAAAAGAGACCATCTCTCCATGGGTGAATTTGCACAGAGAAAATGCCCAGCCTCATTTGCACATAGTGATAATCACCACAGCCTTTAATGCTCTGAGTCACAGGCACTGTGCTCAGCATGAGGGCAAAGCAGCTGTGCTCCTTGCAGAAAACAGTCCTGTGGACCAAAGAAGCCTGCACTAAGCTCACATCACGAGATGGTACATCCAAACAGCCCACTGTCCACACAGGGTGGACCAGCAACACCCAGGGGAGGTCCCAGCCCTCACTGCACTGCTCCTGCACTCCCCTGAAGCAAAAGCACTGCGTGGTTCCCCTGTGCTAGGGGCTAACTTTAGGCCAGCTGGGTGTTAGCTTTGCTACCTTGCACGGCAAACCCTCACGGTACTCCAGCCAAGGGCTCTCAGCTGCTTAAAACAGCTCTACAACTGGGTGAAGTAGGAGGGAGTATTGGCACAACTCTGATAATGAGGTGCTGTAGAAACTATGTTTCTATGGCAACACTATTACAAAGCTATTTGGATGTTCATTAGGGTTTTCAAATTCTCCTAAACTTGCTCAGTCCATAATTCCCATTTATTCCAAGATCATCTGTGTGACCTGCACAACCCCACAGACTGCGTGGCAGACCCTTGCTTTGAAAGGTCTCTGTTTGCTTGCCCCACCAGGGAGGAGACCTTCACTGTAGGCGTGCCAGAGGCCATGGTGTCTGCAGATGGAAGTGCAAGATCATGCTCTGTATCTCAGCTAAGGGAGTCAAGAAAATAACAGCATTCTGCAATGCTTTGTGAAGCTCCTATCATGGCACACCGAACAATTTAAGCCTTAAAAATAGACCAAGAACAAAAGGCTGAGATCATTAACAAAAAAAACCCCAGACAGTAAAAAGGTTCACAAGCATAAATCAAGACAACAGAAGAAAAATGCTTGCCAAATCAACACCACCACATTTAGACAATTACCAGAGGACAGAGCAGAGACATCTGCTAGAACATGGGCTTCGTGAAGCAACAGGGCAAATGCAGCATTACTTACACAAGAAAAGTCTTTGTTTCAAGAAAAACTCATGCACTGTCACCAAAGTAGTGCCCTTTACACCATGACACCCCTAGAGGCACATCTCCTGAACACTGGGTTTCTTACAAACCCCAGATGTCCTCAGGGAGGAGGAGGTCCTTCCCCATCACAATTGGGAAAGGGCTGCACACAATTCACCAAAAGAGCAACTGAAAATTAAGTCCCCATTCTCCAGGGGTGGGAAGGGGCACAGTCCCTTCTCCAACCTTCCAACAATAGTCTCCTTCTATACCACCTTCCCCCTTGCAAAGAACCCAGCCTGAAAGAACAGCACCAGTGTCCATATCCACAGACATCCTGCCCAGTCCTCAGCACTTGGGTGATAGCAGCAACGAGGTCAGCTAAGAGCAACTACAGCCCTGAAGTTGCAACCTGCTTGTATAAAATAGGAAAGAGGAAAAAAAAAAAAAAAAAAAATCCTTTTTCCCCTTGTAGCATGTAAGGATATAGTAGAATGCAATGCTGCAGGCAGACAGGAGTCAGGGATGCCAGCAGGTCTGAGAAGAGGATCTGCCACCTGTGGGCAACGCCAGGATCTCCAGGATTGCCACACAGTTCAACATTCTTTGGAGCAAAGAAGATGGTTTCAGACCTTGCACGTATCTTCTCCTCCTCAGTTTATGTTATGGCCTATCTGCACTTTTCTCTGAATCACCAGAGGTCTGATCCCATCTAGCAATTGTTCTGTTGACTGCTGGATGAGCACAGGGACTGTCCCATTTACACCTTGAATATGGAGATAGAACAATTGAAGGATTCCAACATTAATCTATACACTACTTTAGAAAAACCACAATGTTATGCTGGAAACTCCACAGCTGAATCAAGACCACTTTGCTGGTTTATTTAGGGTATACAAGACCATCTCCAGCACTCACAGTTTGAAGCAAGACCCATGGCTGTATCAGCAGCACCATCTGTGACTCCATCTGAGCTTGTAAGCTATGTCAGGCTGGGCATGGTGCTGTCAGCTAGAGAAGCTCTTCTCCACTTCCACCGCCATGCGATGCCAGCGACAACGAATCGTGGCTATATATTACATCCCAGGAACGGCCCCGCTGCAGCAGCAGAGGTTACTTAAAGTTAAATCTAATGTAACATGCAGTTAAATATGCACGTGCAAAAAATCAATGTAGCACTTTAGACACAAGCATTACTGAGTCTAGATGCCCATTACCAATTTAAAGTATTCATTTAAGAATTGCTATAAAAATGAGCTCTCCAAACAAACTGTCCGTTGCTAATAATCTTGCCAAAAGTGAAAACTTATGGCATACTATAATTAAATTTCCCATGTCAGAGGAATCACCATGTGAAGTGAGAACTCACGAGATCCCACGGCAATGTGTCACCACAGGAACATACTTCTGCTGGAGCAGAGGATGGAAAGATATTTGCTTATTTTTAGCCTCTAGAGGTCACAGCCTCACAGTTAAATCCCTGAAGTCAGACAAGCAGTCTCTATTTTTGCTCCAATACATCATTTATAAGACATTGCAATCTTTTAAATAGTCCAATTTAAGGTCTTAGTTTTGGGGACATCAAAAGACACTTTGTCTGGCCTTTATGGCTGTATACAACCCTCAGGGCTGAGCGTGTTTGCAGTAATGCTTTGGCTTCTGTAAGTTGCATGGGTCCCATTAGCAACCCATGGTGCCAGGATGACAGAAGCGGGTAGAACTGCTGAAGCATGAAATTGGTTTAAAATGATGAAGTGAAGCTCTGTTTTTCTTCAAGATCAAACCACATCTGAGAAACACTGACAGCAGTCTATTTGATTCCCCTGAAATCTGATCTATGCCATTGTTTTTTCATCCCCTATTTTCCTGTTCAGAAGCCAACACTGACCTACGCTATACTATTACCCATGAGTTTTTCACTTGACCAAATGTCACCAGGCAGTTTTGCAATAAGTTCTTGAAATGGAGAGGAAGAAATGCCTCCTTCCCAATTCCACTTGGATATGAGAGATGAAGCACTGACCTACGCTGTACCACTCTGGAGATGCTCCCAAAGCCGCTGTGACATGGGGCCACCCAGCAGCAGTGGGGTTGACCAAGCAGTGCAATTTCTGGCAGTGACAGATACCTCAATCCAGCTGCACCTGACCTCTTGTTTGCCCCAAGTGTGGCAGTCACCTGGAGTCATTTTAACATTGCATGGAATGGTCAAAGGCTACATGTCCTCCTGAGGAGTGAGGAGGAAGAGGAAGATGCTCAGTTGGCAATGGATGCTGGGTTCCACTGGCATCAGACCCATGGTGACACCCCATCTAGACTTTGCATTATCAGAATATAAAATACAAAAGCATGCTCCAAGACTTTGAAAGAGCTTTCTTCCAGCAAAAAACAAGCCTTTGCTTTTCACACTGTTCATTGTTTATAAATAGTTCAGCCTCATTAATAAGTTAAAAGCAGGTGATGCCTGGTGTGGTTCAATTACAGATGCAGCATTTAGTGTATTACCACTCTTTAGCATGCCTCCACTATGTATTATCTTGTAACCAGAGAACAGACAACCCTATAGGGAACCAAACCTTGACTTCCAAGCAAGCAAACTATTTTTTCTCTAAACCAGAAGTTTTAATGTGAAAGCATGGCTAAAGGTTCTCTTTCTGGACACAGAAGTGCCGTGTCAGAAAATCAGAACCCCAGCCCAGACCAAAGCTGAATGTAAAAAATTAGGTCCCTGTTTTGCAAATAATGCCAGTTAGACAGTCAACCTATTCTCCTCCCTCCCTTCTGTCTCAGTGACTGCCTGCCCCATTAAAAGCCATCGTCAGGAAAACCAGACTTCAAATAACACATTAAAGGACCTGTCTGCACACTTGCACCCATGTCCCCCTATATCCGCATTCCTCAGGGGCCTTGAACAAATGTTAGAAACTCAGGTCATGAAAGAGCACAGCAGCAACACTTCATAAACTTCAGCACGGCACCTTCATTTAAAAGATGCTTTTCCTGAAATCCTCCCCCCCCGCCCCATTCCTGCACTAGGCAGTGGTAATTCAGGCAAGACAGTTCTAAAGAATCCAGACAACTCTAATGCCTGGGAACAGGAGCCAAGAAAACATCCTGAAGGAGTTAAAAACAGATCCCTCCTGCCCCCTCCAAACATTACATTTTATTGTTTAGCTGTTGAAAAACAATCAAAAAAAAAAACCCCACAACACCGAACACATAGGCATTGCCCAAGCACTTCTGCTTCACTTCAAAATTCACAGCTAGGAATGAGCTGTTGCTTCCTTCCTCCCTCCTGTATAAAATTCCATGTGGTTCCCATCCCTACCTTCCCTCTGTTCTCAGGCTCTCCAAGGAGGCACCCACACCAGCACCCACCACTGTGCATCTTTCACAAATCCTGGCTCTACCACCAGCAATCATATTTCCCTTGAAAAGTGGATCTGGAACAAGAAGAGATACTACTTGCAATTAGTTGGTACCTATGCTCTTGCCACACTATGACCACAGGCCCCAAACAATCTAAAATAGCAACATTCCGCAGCCTGGGTCACCCTACAGAAACCACAGAGGCAATGGCTTCCGTTGGGGAAACCACTAATAGTAGAGGACACATTCTGGATCCCTTAAAGCAGCTGAATTTGAATCTAGCAAAGCACAAATGGCATCCTCTTAATGTACCTGCACTCCAAACTGCTTTAATGAAAGATGCACAAGTGTAGGTAAAGCAAAGGTGACGGGCTTGTCTCCAGCTGCACCAGATCAGAATTCCAAAATTTAGCTCACCATTTCTAAAAACAGAGGTGCATTTCCTACTGAAATCGGCTGTAGTTTGATATAGGATTTGATTAGATGCCCAGTGACTGTTCCAGAAGCCAACGTACATATTCCCACATTGAAGATGGGCCCCTGCTCCTCCTGGGCCACTGAGCCTGGTGTCAGGTCTTCTGCTGCTCATTTTTATTACTAGGAGGTTGCGAGAAGGGGCTGGAGGAAGAATACGTATGGCCACCACTACCGATTTGCTCTTTTTCCCAGCTCCCAAATGATTTATCAACTTAAAACAAACCAACCCAAACTAGAAAGTATTCTCTCTGCACCTCTTAGCTAAGCTGATGAAGGTAATTAAAGCAACTGGATCTCCAATACAAAAGGAATAGAACATACCCTGACTCCATCCTCTCTATAACCATGGAGATGCAAAACATCTCACATCATATTAGCATGGAGATACTAAACAGTGCTGGTCCCTGTATCCAACTCCAAGGAACACTACTCTGAAATAGAACCTTTAAAAACTCTCCTTTGCACCTAATAGTCCAGCCAGTTTTTCTCCCAGCTTGCAGCCCACCAATCCAGTCTGTATCTTGGCAATTTGGCTACAAGGATACGACTGAAAGATAGAGTCCAACTGGTACTGAGGTGCTCCATATCCTCACCACGAGCTGAGACTGCAACTCAGAGTCCTCCTGGTATTAGAGCAGGTTTCATCCAGCACCTCCCCTTCAGCCTCTGCTTACTGCTGGCATTGCCTTGTTGGCCCAACTTCTGAACCTGACGAGCAAACATTTATAAAACCATAAATGCCAGCGTGACCTGCAGCAGACACTGAAAACAGCAGGTACCTACATCTGCACAAGACATTCACGCTTACATGGTTTGAGGTGGCCTAGAAATAGATCCCTGTATTTCCCCCTGAACCACTGTTTCATTAGAAAGCAGTACCCCTGTCTCAGTACCATACAAAGAGTACAGCAAAGCTGCACACTGTTTGCCTAAATCCACTTGAAAGACTGCACTCAGATCAAGCCTGACAACGTCTCACTGAGCAGACCGGGGACTTGTTTCTTTGGGGGTTGGTGGTGTGGCTTTTTGTTGATGTTTTTAAAAAAATATACGTTAAACCCTCTATTAATAGCCTCATAAAGAAATTACCAATAGCTATGATGTGGGGGTTTTAAAATTAAAAAAAAAATCTGTACCATGATACAAATAACCTTTAAAAATGTGAATCATCTGCCTGCTATCATTTTGAGCCCTACTGTTGTCATTTTTGAACACTCAGGTGAATGTGTTCACACACGTACTTAAGAGGGTGAAATCGGAAAGAACTGCATCAGAACAGACTTTTGGGAACACTGTAACTGCAGATTAATCAAATTGTGCCTCAAAACCAAAACACGACTGCTAAAAATTCCTCAATTGTATGCCTCTGTTCATTTGGAAAGATGATGCTATTCTTAGGAAGATGCGCTAATTAGGATTCCTGTGCTAGTTTCAGGCTGAGTTTCTCTTCAAAATCTGCCTCTAGCAAATGCTCAATCCATTGCTTTTGTTTAACTAAAACAGGCTTATCCTTTTTTTTTTTCCTTTGGTATATTTTACAGCTCAGATTGGAGTAAGAATTTCAGTTTAGAAGAGTTCTTGCCAAGAGTACGTTCCTGTAACATTGCAATTTGATGGTTTGTTTTACTATTTTTTCCCCACTTGGATGTTTATTTGCAAATGATTAATCATGCTGTATGTGCACACAAGACAAGTCAGTGGTTTTCACCTATTCTTTGTCTGCAAGGGCCTAGCTACCATGAGCCAACCTGCATATTTAATGTATTTTAAACCAGTTGTATTTGCTGCATTATTGCTGCGGAGTTTTGGATGACATCCAAGCATACTAAGTTTAGCTACAAGACTGGCTCTTTCAAAATAATTTCCTTGTTAAGAAGCTGACTGCGGAGCCTCCGGTTGCTGCTTGGCACCACAAAACAGTAAACTGGGTGCTGCCAGCACTGGGAGAAGGCAGCAATTCAGAAACACCCAAGGCATTTCCACCCGTGAGTGGCACCCAGTGTTCCGGCCAGTGCACCCCAGGGGAAGAGTCCCACTGTCCACTCCCCACCAGTGCTGTCTGACAAGCAGCCAGCATGGATCACACCGGGGCCTCCAGGCTCTGACCCAGTGATCTACTGCCCCGCGGCCCAAGTGAACCGAAATCCGCCTCCCACACCGTATGGATACCCCGGGCTCTGCTCTAGGACTGCATTCAAAGGAAACAATAGCTTAAAAGATAGTATGCAGCTGCATTAAGAAAAATATAGATTTTCTGTCATGAATTACTTGGTAAGCTTTATCTTTTTTATTTAAGGTTTCTGATTTAAATTAGTGATACTGCACAAATGTCCCCCACCCACCCTTCCTTAAATGTGACTCTGGCAGAAATGGAGGCGCTTTCAAGACTTTTCAAAGGCTCACACTTAAGAGTCTTCCGCAAATAAAGACCTTAGTTGTGTAGCACCATCCCAGTAGAGCCGTAACACCACTCCAGAGATGGTCTCCATGCCTTAGAATATTACATTCAGTTCTTTGGAGTCAGAAAACACACTGGAGCTGCTTTCCCTGGCCACTGCGTAGAAGCAGGTTTCTTTGACAGACATAAAACCAGCTTTTATGAACACATTTATAACTGCATTTAACTTTTACACAGATCATGCTTTACAAGGAAAACTGAATGTTATACTAATCCAAATTAGATGTGAGAGCACGAATAAGTCTATCTATCTCCTTGTAATTATTATAAGAAAGTATTCAATTTGCTACTTTCATCTAACAGCAATTACAACTGTTTACCAGTTCTAAAGCAAGTCCTTTAGGAAGCCATGAGTCATATTTCATGCTAATCACTGTTTATTTGGTATTCTCTTCTGAAAATAAAGGGATCAGTTCGCAAATGCTTAAACAGAACGATAAGGGAAAAAAAAAATCAAATAAAGTGGTGCATCAGAAAGAGATATAAAAAAACCCTAAGATCTTCCACACGCTAAATAGTTTTACAAAGCACTCATTGAAAAAACCATCCCTAGGACAAATGCTGACTGCAAATAAGACTGTTCAAGGCAGTGCTTTGAAGCTGCTTGGAAAAAACACTCCCTTCAAGCAGATTTAAACTAAATTTTTGAGGAAGAGAGATTCCAGTAAAGAGATGAGATAGCCACTAACAGACCACTAATGAATGCACCTTATCTCCTGGGCTATAAAATAAACCTGTGTGCCCCTGTCTGGTAATGTTTGGGGGTGATGATTCTACTCACCCAGCAGAGAAATCCCCTCCTCTTTCAAACAGCCTGGGGCACGGCGGGTTGAAAGGACTACTTTACAACCACCATTTCTCCTGCTCTCCTTGCAGCTTCTCTTTTAGCAGATTTTTTGACAATGTTCTTAACGCCAGAAACATACGTGGCACATTTCTGTAGTTTAAATCTAAAGACATGAAAACATTACAGAACCTGAGTAGAATAAATATATATTATCATCAGTAATTTGGATGGAGAGAAAGAGCAGCTAGAGGTTGTGTGTCTCAAGGAGTAACATTGTGGTCATTCCTACCTGCCCACCATTTACACACAGAAATAAGGAAAGCAGTAACCAACGGATCAGCGGTGGCTGGCAGCCTCTGAAACAGCTCCACGCAGCAGAGGCCAAAGTCAGCTTCCTCTATTTGTATTGGCTAACCTAAAGCTAACGGGAAGCAAATTCTAGCTTAATCCAATTATTTGTGCTAAATTAAAATCCCTCACTAATCCTTCATCAATGCCTGGCTATTTCACAAAGAAGAGAAGCTGCAAGTTTCTGTAACTGATGGGAAGCTGTACAAGGTAACGCAAGCACAGGACCTGGGGCACCCCATGCACAAAAGCCTCCAAACCAGTAAGGATCCTCCACAGCAGGCCCGGAGCTGGACATGGGCAGCAGCACCCCACTGCAGAGCTTCCAGCCCCTTCCTCTGCAGCATGGTCACACCAGGGAAAAACAAGGGAAGGGGGAACCATGCCACCTTTTAGGCTTCCACATGCTGTTTGGAGATGCATGGTTGGTGAGGCACACAGAGGGTACGAGTGCACTAAACTGTGGCCGCATCATGAGATAATGAGGAATCTCAGCACATGGCAGACAAATAAAATCTCTCTTATTGTTCCTCCCCAAGATAGGCCTGATGCAAGTAGCTGCAACAGTATGTCCAGATTGGGATCTGAAACTCCATCCTCGGGGTCCCAGCACACTAATCATCCCCCTCTTCCCTTAGACCATCTGTCCCCAACTCCTCCCAACAGCCTGTGCATCCAGCCTGGGACAACCTGGCAGGGGAGCAGGAGCAATTCCACAACTGCTGCCCATGGAACACTTGCTCTCTGGACACAGATGTCAGTCTCCACGCTGCCATCCCAACAGCCTGACAAGACGCCTATTCACACGAGCACAACCCCCCTAACCAGCCACCGCCCACATCTTTTCCAAAGCACCAAAATAAATTCATTTATTAGACATTTGACAGCATTTTCCCCACAGAGGAAGACACAAGGAGGCTTCTTCTGAAAGCAGCATTATTCAGTGCTCAAGTTGCTATTTATTTGTTAGATGATGGAAGAGAAAAGGAGACATCGATGTACAACAGGCCTCTTGAGCAAAGCAGGAGCTTATTGCGAGCGTGCACAACGGCAGGGTGAAGCCAAGAGGTGCTTCTGAAGCAACGGCGATGCAGAAACCCCTTTCCGTGGCTGCAGGACCCAGCTGATTTCCAGGCAGGCTGCCTTGTTGAGTCACAGAGACCTCGAAGTCCGCAAGTATTTCCCTCACCCGCTGACACTGATGAATTACCAAGGCCAGCAAGATAACATAAATCATGGGAACAACTCCAGAAACCCAATGGCCAGCAGCATTTTTGCTGGAATAAGGCAAAGATCAACCTTTCCTTAAACTGCATCTTTCTAAAGGGAGAAAAAAGAAAAAAAGACACACACCACAAAAAACTTCAGCCACTAATAAAAATTAATGTGAGATTTATTTACTACATGTATCAAAAAAGTACTTTTCTGCTTTAGGAGACATCAGCAAGGATGTGACCTTTAATGCTGTGAGGTAGAGCAGGGCATGGATTTAGCATCAAAGGACCATCTCCTGTGGAAAGCAGTAATTGCAGCAGAAACTCACTTCATGGGGATTTTTATCCAAGTTTCAAAATATGAACCAACAGGTGCTGCTATTAACCAGAAGCCCTGTAAAATTCCTGGAGATTTTGTTCTGATCACCATAGGTGTGCTCAGAATTAAAAAATAGTCTTTCAGTTAATAAACAAAACAAAAGCCAAAATCAGCCTGCAGTAAAAGTGACTCATAAAATGGTTATTAATCAAACTGGAGGGGGAAAATATAACCCTTATCTTCCAGTCATCAGTAAAGGGAGGTTTTAAAAGGTCAAGGGGTAAAACCTGAATGTTAAAATGAGATCTCAAAAAAGAACACCAAGGTGAATCGTTAGAAGAAATCTATGCATTCATCCCTCTCTGAAAACATGCTTTTCACTGGCTCACACATCAGAACTCAAGGCATTGGCTCCAACAGCTCATCTCTCTCCTCCATCTATTTGATTTCTCAGGTCAAAAATCAAATATTTGGGACATTCATAATTCAAGCTCCTTAAATCTCGAAATTGAATTAACTTTTCTTAATAAGCTACACATCATGCAATTCTAAAGGGCTTCTATTTTTGAAAGGTTTAATAAACCTTAAATAAATAATTATACATCAAGAAGTCATAAAGTTCAAATAACATAACCTTGAATTTAGTTTCCTGCACATGATAATGAAGCTCTAGAGTACTGGAAATTC
>NW_008622518.1:0-9653 GCF_000691845.1 Merops nubicus | reverse complement strand
CACCGCCAGCGTGTGTGCCCAGCCATAATTTTCTGTGATTAGAGACTAAAATCAAATGTAAAACAACATCCCAGAGTGTCAAATTAGCAAAAAAAGTAACGAACAACATAAAAAGAGGATTTCTGAAAGTCTTACAAATCCCTGTAAAGATGATGAAAATCAAAAGCAGATTCATCTTGGTACTCAAATGAGTTTTCTGCACAGCTTCCCCTTGCACCCACTGTTTTGTAAGAGGAGGCTTGGCCAAGTTTCTGAGGTGCAGAGAGGGCCCCAGGCAGCCCCCCCACCCACCCTGGGACAAGGCACCCAGCCTGCAGCACCCTTGGCCAGGGCTGCTTCCTGCACTCGCCCTCAGTAGCATCCAAAACAAAGCTTTGATGCACCACTGAAGCGTCTTCAGACAGGAAACGTTGCAAGGTGAACACTCACCCAAGAGCAATGAGCCAATCTACCTCAAAATACTAAAAGCGCTGTCAGGGATCTAGAGCATGTTCCCTCATCCAAACCCAGCTATGCCAGCAGACATTCCAGCACTGCTCTGACTGAGGTCACCAGAAGCAATGCCACACTCACTAGAGGTGATGCACACAGAACTACAAGCTTTCCAATGAGGGCAGGCCATGTCCAAGGCCAGAAATAGCTGACGAGTTCAGAAGACGAGCCAGGCTCACCTGTAGGGAGTGACCAGTCCAAAAGGAACTGTCTTCTAGAAACACAGGGGTCAACGCAGCCTCCTCAAACTCTGGCAGACAGAGTATACAGAGGTGTACATACTACACGTTCAAATGCTCATCCTACTTGTCCCCTCTGCAATCACAAATGCACACAGCAATGTGCTAATCCCAGCCAAGGTGCACTGCTGCAGCAAGGCATGAAGCAGCGTGGGGGGGAAACGCCTCCCCAGGGGACCAGGAGACATACCAGATGCTGGCTTGTCATCTATACCACACCGTAATAAAAAGATCATCTGGTACAAACTTTTACCTCACTTGAAGAAGTCTGGCACCAAGTAAGTCTCTGAGGTTTGTGACAACAACAATTCCTTTACTGCCCTTTAAGAATTGGCTGTTTCTGAATCTCATTCTGCCCAGGGGTGCTGTAGCAAGGCTGGGATACCCTCCTCTTCCAGGCAGCTGCATGGCTTCAACCTTGCTCCTAAGACTAAAAAGCTCTATCCTGCAAATAATCAGGATTTGTCTTTCCCAGGAGGCTGCAAACAACCTCTTGCTCTAATGAACATTTCAATCTCCTCAATTCTAGCCAAAATGTGTTTCTGGCCAGCTCACCCTTGCAGCAATACACCACCCATAAGTATTCAGCTTCAGGTTTGGAGCCTTGCTAGCAGACGAAGATGCAATTGCTTCCTTGAAGATAAACAACTCTGTTGGGGAGGCTCCAGACAACACATTAATCCTTCTAAAGTCAGTTGTGATTTAAGGTCAATTAAACAAGTTCAAACTTAAACTCCAGATGGAAAGCTGGTATAGGGGTTTCCTATAGACTGTCACATCTCAGCACATCTATGCAACAGTCTGCTTCCCAACACGGTTCCTCATCTTCCTAAGATCTAGAGAAAGGAGTCCTCAAGCTCTGGAGTCAAGGAGAGGTGATATGAAGACATGCTCTCTTTCTCCTTCCCTTCCATCCCACGCATTCCCTTTTGTAGGACAAGTGGTAAGGTAACAAAGCAGCATGACCTTATGCTGCTGATTTCTGACACTTCAAAGTATTTGCCTGAGTCCATGGTGAGGAGTCTAAATAGAATCTACAAGTACAGAGACGTACTTGCAGTACTTGCTGCTTGTCATGATGAAGGCCAAACAAAGCAATGGAGGCCACTTGTGTCATTTAACACAGGAAGAAGCAGCATTAGGCTAAAACTGTCCCTGGGCAGCAGATGGCTGGGGCAGTGGGTCCCACAGCAGGGGAGAGGTGTTCCTCTGCCTTGGTTCAGATGGGCTGGTGATGGCTCAAGACTCAAGAGCTCAAAGGGAAGCAGCACAGAGCACACAACTTCATCAACAAGGCTAGTCAGGAAGCAGGAGACAGCACAATACCAGGGGCCAAATCTACAGAAATGTTACTCAAAAAACTTGAATACTTTTGCCCCATTTTGAAAGCCTTGAAAGCTTTTGAAAAGGGGTTCCAAAGCCAGGAAACTGTGCACTCATCCTATATCCATAGCCATCCCTACAACAGCTTGTCCTCCCATGCCCCTGCCCTAATGACACCAAAAAGCTACAAAGGCTTTTGCACATGCTCACCTATCATCAGCCTCAGTGACATCACAGCTATGTTTTTAGACCACAGCTCTTCACACACGGACTAACTACATATGAAGCAGCTCCCCATTTACACTGGTTGAACTGGTATTAGAATAGAGATTTCAGGGCATGTGGAACTTAAAAAGTGTCTAAAGCCTCACAGGAAAGATCCTATCTTTCCTCATCCCTTTCCTCTTTATTTCTGGCTGTCAAGGGTCTTTTGACAGGTAACTTTTGCTGCTTTATCACCTTCAGAGGGCAAGAGCATGCAGTATGAGTCTAGAACTGAGATCATCCAGGGAACAAAGCAGAGCAAAAGCAAAACCCATTAAAGGCAGAAGCAACCTCCATCAGAAAATGGGAGACAATAGGGCTGAAGGTTCTCTTGAGTCCATCTGACTCGGTGACCTGTTGATGCTCAAGCCCAGGGCAATGCTTAGCCCTTCCCAACAAAGTGTACCTCTCAACTGCTGCACTTTCAGTTTTAGCTGACCGTCTCTGCTTGGTTTTTAATCTTTCATCCAGCAGCAATAGCAGTGATTTTAGATTTTTCTTAAAGGACATTCAGCTCCTGTACTGTTGAAGGGGAATCAAAGTGCAAGACTATGAAAGTCTGTCTCTGTCATCAACCCAGTTCAAGCCACACTGAATCTCTGAACTTATTTTACTACCACAAGACTCTGATAGGAGGTTTTCCTGGACAGAGTTACTGGAAGTCCAGACAAAACACACTGTGCAAATGCCCTGCATCATGCTCTTGAATCTGGTACCAGCACCTTCAGTGAGTTCTTTTCAGGATGGACACCCTGGGAACAGATCAAGCTTTGAAGAGACTCCACCATGACTGCAGAGAATTGCTGAAACACCACAAATGCATCTCTTGTTATCCCTGAGTTTGCCCTGAAGGCTGCACATCACTTGAAGGCACAGTTTGCCTCTTGAAGCAGGATTCAGTGAAGAGCAGGGCTGGTTTCAGCAGCAAGAGTATAAGGACTCTTTCAAACAAAGACTGTGATACTTGCTTAGGCCAAAGATCTCTCTAGCCCAGCAGAGCTAAGGTGAATTTATCCAGTCTTTGAGCTCATATAAACTTTAAGTACCCACAGTGATGAGGAGTCATCAGGAACCACCTCCCACGGGTTGTTTGAAGTTGATGCCTGCTGGCCCTTGTACTGTGAGAGACAGCAAACAGTCATCCCCTGCTCGGTCCTTCCAAGCCACACATGGCTTTGCAGGTTTTGATCATACCCTTGTCCCCCCCAACGTGTGTTTTCCAGGCAGCATGAGCTCTTTTATGGGCATCTCTAAAGCTCAGCCCTCCTGCTGGCAGTACAGTGGTCACAGCTCCTCACCATGAGGTATCGTGCATGCAGAGAGGGACCACCACAGTCCTGAGAGGGATGAGACATTCAGGTGTTAAAAGAAGTCTTGTTAAGTAAAGGAGTCTTAAAGCTGACAATGGTTAGATGAAAAAAAAATAATCAATCTATGAAGAAATCTATTAATCTTTATTTCTTTTAGCTGTGTTAGAGAGGCCCAAAGACACAGCTGTGTGAGATGCTCAGCAGCACTCTGTGGGAGGGGTGAAAGCAATACAGGCACAACCTGTCCTTCAGGCTGCATGCTAAAAAAGTGTTTCACTCCCCTCAGATGTGAAGTCCATAGATTACTTCACACACATGCTCCAGCATTGTCATTATAAAAGCAAGGATGGTGGGACAGACTATCATCCTCCTCCCCAGGAGGCTGCACTGGGCACAGGCACCAGCAGATCTTTCTTTCACAAGGCATTTGCACGGTAACTCTCAGCCTTACCTGCAGACACCATGCAAACGTAACCACTACCACCATCCCCAGGGTTGAAGGCAGCAGGTCTCAAAGGCTTTACATAGAAGAGGTAATGCCAGGCATCAAAGTCCTACTTCAGAAAAGTTGCTCTCACTCCATTGCTTTCATCTCAGTTGCTTTCATCGGAAAACAGAAGACTATTTTTTGCTCATATAGAAGACAGTGAGTAAATATAGAGTAGTGGGAACAAAAGTTTTAAATAGGATTTTCCACAAATGACTTGGTCTTTATCATTTCCATTTTCCCCCCTCTGCAGGAACACCATCCCACAGCCAGAGGAAGCGAGGGGCAGCCCGCAGCCGCCCCCAGCACGCATCACACCATGATGCTTGCACAGCGCTTGGCAGGCTAAAAAGATCCCAGCTGAGCTCTCAGCACATTAGTCTTTATAAATACAAATTTTATCTGGAAAAAAACAATAAAATTTTGAATTACTTTCACAAGGCAGCACTTTGTTGTTATTTTTTTTCCCCAGCAATTTGGAAGTCTTCACAGTGGTTATTCTTTCTCTTTTTCTACAACAGAAAGTTTTCCTCAGCCCTCAGGAAATCGCTCTACATAGAAGAGCAAGAAGTAAAATTTTTCAAGGGCAAAAAAAGCCTAGCACTCCAGAAACATTTTTATATTCTCTTAATCAAGAAGAGTTTAAGTATTAACAAGCTACAAATGTTAGAGAACTAATTTCACACACTTTTCTTTCCTCCAAATTAGGCTCTGTTAATCTTTAAAACAGAATAAAATAACATTTTGCATTGTCAATTATTTCCACGGCTGTGCATTGAAGCCTCAACGAGCTACACTGAAATTCTCTAGTCAGCCAGACCGCAGAAACATCTTTAACAAAAAAAAACCAAAACAAGAACAACAAAACACTATACTTTTCTCTGAGCCTGACTATAACCCTCCTCCCTTTCAAGCCCAAGTTACATTCCTAATAAGTTGGTAAGACTTTTCAAATGACATTTTGAGCATAAAAACCAGCAGCTTATTCCGGACAGAAGGGCAACAAGGGAAAAGATGTGTGTGCACTCACTTTCTGAATTAATTGGGGTCCGATGCCACACCGAGCTCTGCAGCGTGTGAGGAGCACCATATGTGTGACCAATTAGCAGTTGCCTTGTTCCCCGGGCACACAGAAATGTTACCAGGCTCCCGTTGGTACCAGCAGCAGCGAGCACGTTGCGAAGCCACCCGCGCTGAACCGATGGCTCGCTTAATTAAATACACCACCGAGCAGCAGCAAAGATTTCATGGGGTATTTTGACAGGCGAAGGAGATAGGAACCCAGAAGATTGCACTATTTCAGGCTTACTTTCACTGCAACCTATATAAAATGTGTTCTTAGCGGCACTGGTTGTTTTTTAACATCGTATATAAAAAACCTCTAAGTGGAAGAGCTACACTCATGGAAAACGGGTTTAAACTCGGGTATAATCTCACCCTGAGCTACCTAGAAGGGGACGGGCAGCAGCATCCTTGTCTGTAATGAATACCTCAGGATCTACTCTCCTCTTACAAGGTAAGGTGCTTAAGGCAAGTCAGAACTGAAGAACCGAGAGCATCTAAGGAGAGGAAATACTTTCATGCTGGCACATCCCACCTCTTGAGTGAAACGGTGTAGAACTTATTTTAAATGAAAGCTTTGCATATTGAATAAAAGGCTCATTTCTTTACAAGAAACCACCCTAAAATCACCCGATTAGCCTAACGGGTACCTCATGCACATGATCCTGGAATAATTCTCATTCATGAAGTATTTTTTTTCAAACTTAAAGATGCACCCTTGCCATAGACACCTTCAATGGCAGCACTCTACATTGCCAGTGAAAATGACTGTTGATGTCTACACTTTAAAAGAAAACGCAATTTACAACCAACATACTTCCAGATGAAAGAAATCTAGTTATCTTTTATGAAAGCAATTATTTAAGCTATCAGAAATAAAACAAAGCAGCAACATGTTTGACAAGTGACATACTCTGAAACTGATGGAACAGAAAGCAGATAATACCTTTTCTTCCACCAGCCTACATTAAACAGGAGTGAGAGGAAGGGGAGGGAGAAAAGCCCCCATCTATTCAGGTATAAATTAAATTTACATGTTCAGTATCATCTGCATTAGGAGAACAACATTAACTGACAAACAATCCAAACTACCAGAGAGCCCTTCCCACTCCCCCCGTGCTCAGAAAGCCACGTTAATACCGGGGAACGCAACCAAACGCTGCCATGTTCCCTGTCCGGTAGCTTAGCAACTGTTTTTATTTCTTAAGGCTTGTTTGATAAAGAGGGGCAAGAGGGGGATGAAATGGCACGGAGGAAGCAAATGTCATGCTTGGTTTCTTTCCGAGTGGCTGATGAGAGGGGCTAAGGACGCGTGGTCGGCGTGGCCGGGAAGGCTGCGGGCGGTGTTCTCGGAGAGGCTCGGGAATCGGCGAGTGGGAATCCCAACCCAGCAGCTCCGCCGCCTCCCCGGCCTCAAAGGCACAGAGAAACCTCACCATGTCTACAGCAGAGCCAAAGTAGAGCAAATGCATTATTTATTACCAGAAGCTTGGAGAAAAAAAAAAAAAAAGATGCTCAGAGACTCCCTCCTCCTTCCTCCCTGTAGCTCTCCAATTCTTTGGCCACATCAAAATTCTTCCTGCTTAATCTCTCCTGCCTGCTTGCGAGGGAAAGAAAAGCCTGACTAACAAAAGCCAGAGTTTGCCCGGGCCCGGCAAGGCTCTGCTTCCTCAGTGCTGAGAAATGGCAGGCTTGCCATCAGCACGCCAGCCCGCAATTGCCCCATCTCACTTCCAAATAGATATATTATTACTAGAATACTTCACCTGAACAGCCTTAATAAAATACGAGGGGATATTAACTAAGCTGTAAAAATCTATAAAAATTCTACTTTATGAGAGATATTTACCTATGAATCAGCAGTTGGGTTAATTCATTATTCAGCAGGCTGGTTATTTACAGTGTATTACAGCTTTGTAAATTATTTATATGTGCTTGTCTCTGCCTGTGCATGATTTTCCCTTAAGAGACAAGAAATGTTTATTATCTCCCACACAGGGAGGTTGTTTCAGTCAGAGGTAGGATATATTAAAGCATCTGATGCTTCACCATGGCTCTCTTCTCATCCATGTCCTGTTGTGCCATCATGTACAGATACAAACACATCAAGCACTGGGATCCCAGGGAAACCCACCCCAGTGTCTGGAAGCCTTCAACCTGAAAACCAGCTTTTTTTGCAACTTGTAGGCAAGCATCCACTTAGCAGCTATCCTGGGACCACCACCAGCTACAGCTCCAGGAGGAAAAGAGTTTAAATTCTGTTTCATGTCAAAGTGTGAAATCCAATCATCAAATAAGATTCCTAACAGCAAAATTTTTAGCTGCTAATGGTAGGTCAGGTTTTAAAAATATGCTGCTTAATTGGCAAGCACACATTTTGTGTAGCAGACACCAAGAAAACCATTGGAGGGATGTGGTCTCCTCCCTCTTCAAGCAGAGAGCTGGACCATAGCTATGGAAAAGTCAAACATGCAGGCTCCACAGTACCACTGTCCAGGGCCAGCTGGTTTGGGCACCCAGCATGAATCATGAAGGCATAAAAAGCTCTTTTAGATCTAAATAATGTCAACAGGAGCTCAGTGGATTTTTAAAAGCATCCTAAAATCAGCAGCCACCCAGCTCCTGTTGGTACCAACTCCAGAGGAGTACTTTACAATCCTCACATAGCTGTAACAAATAGGGTTTGGCACCCATGTCCCTTGAAAAGTGACTCTGGTGACCCATCTGATCCCATCTTTCCTTCACTTAGTAAATCAGCAGAAAATAATGTTTAAACATGGGGTTTTTTAAGGCTTCTAGCACACCTAAGACTTTTCATCAATAAAAAACATTAAGCCCATGTTTCTGTATTAATTAAATTCCAACTTCCATGCAAATGCAACTTGGTGCCTGTCCAAGATAAGCTGTTTGTAGTAAAGATGAGCCATGGCATTCACCATTCCAACACAAACATACATGCAGATGGACATGTGCTAAGCCACATCATTAGCTTGGATGTGCCTGCCTGTTCAGCAAGTGTAACAACAAATATAGAGCAGGATGCAAACAGCATGTGTTAATGCTCCTATCCAATGATAAAAGAGAATTACTTAGGGAAAAAAAAAAAAATCAATCTAACTTGGGAACTTTGAAAATGATTGATTCAAAACATCTCTCTTGCTGATTTGAGTAGTGATGAGAAACGTCAAAAACTTGAGCGAATGTGGGAAAGAAAAAGAGGTGGATGAGCTTCAGCACAAATACAGGTACCACAAAGGTGCCATCCAGGCAGAAAGCATCCAGGGAGGAGCAGTGATGCAAAGGGCCAGACTGTTACTGTGACCCCATCTTTAAGAGTGATGGCAATCAAAGATCAAATTTTCTCAACCAAATCACAGGAGGACCAGGACATAACAGCTCTAGAAAGCCAGAGGTGCCCCTTCAGGCCTGGGAACAGGCTGTGACCACCTTGTCTTGTGCTGCTGTGTACCATAGCAGTTTTGCAAAGTCTCAAACCAGCACTGTCTGCAAAGTGCCCATGTTAGGGTGGAAAATTAAGCCATAAAAGGAAATGACTGAAGCTCTGTTTAACTTGATTAAATATTAAGAACGTTTCTATGTAAAGTCAGCATTAAATCACTAATCGCATTACCAATTTTTTTAATACTATTGGCAATGTCAGGCTTAATTTATGTCAAGCTACACCAAAGAACTATAGTCTTTTTGTTCCCACTAAAATTACAAAAATTTCTGACCCAAAAGAGGTGTATCACCCAGTTATTGTTTCTTTTTCACATCCTACTGATCATGAAAAGTCAATGAAACTGCTTATTGATAGCATGAAAAAAAGAATTTTCTCCCTTTTGAATGAAGTTAATGCATTTCCCTCCTCTGTCAGAAACCACAGTGGCCCAGAGATGGCCAATTCTTCACTCCCACCATCAGAGTTCCTATCTTTAGGCCTTGAAGAACATTGGCTTATTGTCTTGTCATCTTTTTCTTAAAATGCACTTTTTATTTATTTTTGCACACTTTGGAGATGCTACAGTTTCTCCATTCATAACTGACTTTCCAAGATAAAGATTTTTATTAACAGAAGCTTTCTTTTCTCTCAGATGCCTGAAACGTGAATTTATTAGAAATACTTTCACTGGCTCGAAGCCTGCATTTACATCTGGGCAACAAATCTTTCAGTAGGACTCCTGCATGAAAGCAATACAGCTGCAAGACCAACACCAGAATCTGAAGCAATAATTTGTGTTGGGAATCTGCACTATTTTTTTTTTTTTTTAAAAAAAAGAAATAATATTATCAAGCCACATCATAAATACATTTCCTTACTATCAGTTGAAGATCCCAAATACTTCTATTCATTGTTTACTACCATAAATGGTACTGTAACCTTCATTTTAAAGGGAAAACTTTTTAATAAAAGGGTTGGTGACAAACTTTTGCAGCAGTCAAGCCACAGTGCCCCACGACATCCTGGTCTCCAAA
>NW_008622517.1:0-8075 GCF_000691845.1 Merops nubicus | reverse complement strand
CGGCTGCCCTGACTCCCTCTGGCCGGCTCTTCGTTTGCAGGGATTGGGCCCGTTGGTTGTTTTAATGGCCCGCGGGCTTTCTAGCCGCGCCTCCCCGGGCTGATGCGCACCCCTGAGGGCGAGGACCTGTCAGCTGTAGCTCACCCTTCTCTTCGTCGGTCTTACCCACTGCCCTCACTCTCAGTCCTCGCTTCTCCTTCAAGGGCTGGGGCATGGGGGCTCAGCCCTGCCACCTCCCCAGGAGAGACCTCTGCCCCCGCAGGACTGTTGGAGGGAGCCTGCTCCGTAGGGCCACGCAAAGAAGCAGATCGCAGGTGTCCTGGGAGATGCAGGTAGAAGCTGAGCCCCTGCACGCCTCCCACCTCCTGCGCACGCACCTGAGACTGCCCAGCAGCATGCTTGGACCTCTGGCTCGTGCCATAACACACTGTGATATTATGCGCACCATGAAAGCAGTTACTTAATGTATCAATATTAATTACCTGAACCTGACTGTCTCACATTGCAGATGAATGCCATAATCCATGGGTCCACAACAGCTACATTGTCAACAGATCAGTGTGTGAGCCAGTGTCAATCTCTGGAAGAAACGACTCAACTGCCCTTTCTCAGTGCCTCCCCTGTGTAGCATAGATGTCCTCTCACTCAGTGTCCTCATTACCTGCATTGTCTCACGGTTCTCTTGTGTGAAGGCCTGATTCTCCTCCTCCTACACCTCTAGGGAATGACAGCTGGGGACCTTAGTTCCATGAGGATACCAGGGAACACAGGGCATTTGGTAGATGAACATTAGCAGGTTTATTACCCATTGCCAGATTTAGAGACCTTGAAGGTTTCAGACACATGACTAGGGAGGGTTTCGTCTGGCCACACTGAGATGGATACATCTGCTCTCCTTAACTTCACACAGTCAGAGTCAGACTGATAAAAGCTATTATTTCATTGCAGATTGAACACTGTTGTTGCTGTGGGCATGATAAGAGCTTGTGTGGTAGTGAAACATGGGGTGAAGAAGGGTGAGTCTACCTGTACCCTATTGATGGCTGAGGCCTCAGCACAGATAGACCTATGCTGCTCACTGCCTGCTTGACTAAAGCAGGGCTTGTGGAGTCTTCCTTGCCCATGAAAGGGCAGAGGCCTCATGCTACAGCAACCTGAAACATAATTTTGTTTCTTGCATTTCAGTGAAGAGGTGTTCCTAGCTGGACTTCATGAAGTTTTCTTGATATGGTATGCAGCAAAATCCCTACTGCCTTCATAGCAATCAAAACCACATATATTTTATAACTGTGTATTGTCCATGTATAATCATGTCCTAAATGCCAATTTCCATTTATATCACATCCAACGCAGATGGGCACCTTCATCCTCACTGTGTCTCAGGAGTAAGCATGTGAGGTGCTGAGGTTAAACCCCCAGCCCTGAATGAGGCTTGGCATATGGATGATGTCCACAACCAGGCAAGAAAGACCCTCCTGATGGGTTTTCACCCAGGGTCTGGCCAGCCTTGGGTGGGAACTGATGAGGAGATCACCCCCAGGTGCCCCCACTTTCCACATTAACTTGGAGGTGGGGCAAGAGGCCACCTCTATAAGAGCTGGCTCTGCTTGCAGGGGGTAACAGTTCCCTGACTTTTCATGGCATGTGGAGTTCCCAGGATGGCAGAGCTAGAAGATGAAGCTGTCTTTGAGTCTCTGCTACGTAACTGGGCTCATGGCCTGGTTCCTTGGCTGGCTTGATCCCTTCTTCATGACCCTTGTGGTAGGTGAGTGCATTGACTTATTTTCCCTCTGGTTGTTTGGCACTTTGGATCTCTGGTGTGTGATGTAGCAGAGGGAGGAGTTTGGCTGCCTGTTAATGATAATACCATTCTATATTGGGCAAGTGGTCAGCAGAAGAGCATGTTCACTGCGTTGCCACATGTAGCTGTGGCTTTCATTACCAAGGTAATGGAATTTTTCCTCCCACTACCTGTGGGATGGTGTTCTGCCAATGACCAGGCCTAACAGGAACAATGCAACCAGCAGGAAGAGAAACCAATACACAGACTGTATTGTAGGGAGAAACATTGTGACATGAATGACCACTGGAGGTACAGACAAGTCAATCAGCTCATGTATAATTGATGCCACCCCCAATGATCCCACAAAAGATGTGACTCGGCCCACAACAGGTGGTATAAACAGAGAACTGAGGTTTCCCATAGCTGGCAAGGGAAACAGCCAGATCACCAAGCTAAACACATAAGAAAAGGGTGCCCACATGGCAACTCTCACCCAATCAGCCCATGTTTGTAAAGGTCTAAACAGACCAGGGCCCAGCTCCAGGGAGAGTCAGGAGGTCTGCCCTGAACCAGGAAGCTCTGTGGAGTGCACTCCACAGACAGACACTCCTGACTCCCTGCAAGTGGTCCCAGCTTTTATCCCCCAGCAGACCCCTGACCTTTGTCAACTCACTGCGGGACCCCTGGGGCTCATTTCCCTTCTGGCTCTGCCTGCAGGGCCGGCCGCACCCTGGGGGGAAGCTATAAGGCAAACTCACCACCTCTGTATGAAGGGCTGTGGGAATCACCCGTATGTCAACCCTAATTCGGGGCTCGGGGTTCAAACTCCAGCATTTCAGATGGGAGTTGGCTTTCCCCTTATTTTACAGTTGAGGAAATGACTACAGTAAAGTTCTGTGACAAAATCAAGAATAGAAAACAGCCCCACAAGACCCTGTCTCCCATGGTTACTCTGTGTCAGTGATACTGAGGACCTCTCCAAGGTCAGAGCACCTTTTCTTGCTCTTTGGTAGCTCTTCATGCTGTCAGCTGGAATCTGTGGAGTTAGGAGCTGTTTGCTGGGATACCATTGATGATTTTTCTTGCAGGTGAATACTGGGTGTGTAGAGTACAGAACAGTTAAGGAGATGTGCTGGGTTGACCCTGGCCATCAACAAAGCACCCACCTAGCTGCTCACTCACTCCTCCCACCAATGGGATATGGGAGGCAACCTGAAGAGCAATGGTTGCAAAACTCCTGTGTTGAGATAGACAGTTGAGTAGGTGAAGCAAAACTTCATGTTAAATAATAATAAAGCAAAATAAGGAATTAATTCACTGCTTCTCATTGGCAGTCCAGCTCCTTTCTGGAAAGCAGGGCTGCAGTGCACTTAGCAGTTACTTGGGAAGACAAAAGCCATAACCAGGAACATCCCCACTTCCTCCTCCTTTTTCCCAAGCTTTTATTGCTGAGCATGTGTGGTGTGGGATATCCCTTTTGTCAGTCTGTCTCAGCTTTCCTGGTTGCATCACCTCACAGTTTCTTAGGTATCTGTGACCTGCTTACTGAGGGGGAAGAGTGGGAGAAAGAGAAAACCTGGACACTGTGCTCAGCAATAGCCAAAACACTGGTGTGTTATCAGCATTCTTTCAGTTACAAAAATCCAAAACACAGCACCATATGGGCTGCTGTGAAGAAAATTATCTCCATCCCAGCCAGAGCCAGTACAGGAGTAAAGTGAAAAATTTAGCAAGCTGTAGATCCTCTGATGAAGGGATCATCTTTTTGTTCTGGGGTTGTATAGCATCTCATGTAGTGAGATACTGATTTCCTTGTTGGGCTGCTACATGCAGACAAATTATTCCAGTCACACAGATCAGTTTTTCACTGATGTTGATCTCAAACCCCTTTGCCTCGCTTGCTGTTAAAAACTGCTGTACAAAAGAGAATCAGAGATGTGCTTTACTGTATATTATTGAGATTAAATCAAGTTTTTCTATCAGGTGGAAGCAGGGCAGGGTGAGAATCAGCAGCAGCCTAGCAAATCCATCTGTAATCTCTGGGCAGCTGGGAGGCCAGCAGGATTCTGCAGCCACATCAATTTTGCCATTTGTATTTCCAACAGAGAGATTAACAGCATGCCTTTGAGCTGACAGGGCAAAGGCACAAGAGGGAGTTGGATCTGTGAGGAACCCCACCTTTTTTTCTGCAGGACATAATGAACTCTACTTAGTTGTATGAGACCTGGAAAAGAAGCTTTTCTCTTGACAAGCCATGAGTCAATACAAGTGAAGTCTGGAGGGGAGTTCAGGTGCCTGGGAAGAAAAAATGTTATAGAGATAGTAAAATAGCATGAAAAATACTCTTATGTAAAAGTCCTAACAACTTGTTTTTTTTTTTCCACATAAACTGTATTATTGATTTCTATCGTGTTGTCACACCAGATGGTGCCTCATCCTACTGTTATGGTTAATAACCAAGAAGTAGTAATTTCAAATGTTAGCTCTTTGGTGTGCAGCAACTTAACTAGCCATGTAGCTTGCTTCCAGGGGCAGCACTGATCTTGGAGATGAACAGCATTAGTCTTCAATTCCTTTTATGCTGTCTGCCTCACAGAGAGGATCTGGTCATAGGGTCATTACTGGTAATGATCATGATATCTGTGCAGTGCTCTCTCATCAAGATGTAGGGACACTACCCAGTAATTGTACGGTAGCACTATTCCCCTTTCACTAAAATCCAAATCTGGAAGCAATATAGTATAGCTAAAACTAAACAGAGGTGGAAATGAGGTGAAGGAAATCCTCATCTGACCCACTGCTGGATACAATAGGTCTCAAGGAGCTGTTAGAGCATAGACCCATCCTCCTTCTCTCCTTCTCACTCTAAGACTTGCACTGTTACCCATGTCCCCTTCATGGCTGGGTTCCCCCAGTAACATGCCCTGGCTGCTTATATTGAAAACAGCTCTCTCTGAATGGGAAAGTGAGGGAAGTTCTTAATAACTGAAGTATTTTGGTCAGGTGTAGGCCATCTCTTTTGGAGGAATCCTGCTATACCTGGTGACAGAAAATATTGGAAGACAGGAAAACCAAAAGGAAAGGAGTGCTGGGGTAGAGGGATGACATGGAAAGAAAGTTTCATGCTGACCTAAGACAAGCTGATGCACACAGTGGTTAGTGGATTTTGTGGTGTTCAGATATGAACTGCAGATATAGCCAGTTGATAACTTGATGTTACTTATAGCTAGTGCTAAAGAATGCAGGAAAAGAAGAATATAAATCTTTATAATTAGTGGTTCCATAAAACTGTGTTGTTTGTGATCAGCTGAACAACCCCAGTCACTGTCATCTTCTGATTTCACATGTGGGCTTTTCAGGTTTGATTGTTAAGCTATGGTACTAGGTCTGACCCACAGATACAAAAAATGTAAGGACTTTGAGTCTTATTTACATTTATTAAGACTTTATTCTTTTTAAAAAAGAAAACATTTAGTTGGTCATCCATATGAAAGGGTGAGGTCAGATAATCTTCCCTTATAAAGCTGAGGTGTCAAAAGGAGTTTTTACTCCAAAGTCATCTTCATTGAACTGGCCTTGAAATCTGTTCCTTTACCATCTTTCTGGAGAGAGTACATGTTGGGTCACCCTTGGAAACGTGCCTGTAGGAGCTGGCCAGTTTGCTTTGCCTCCATTGCTCTGACCCTGTTGGATTACATGCGTGTTTCCTGGGTGAGGGGTCCCGCGTTTTCCTTCTTTGTAGCCCTAGGTGTCCCAGGGGAGCTCTTGGCTTCGAGGTATTCAACCGCCCCATACGTCACCATAGACAACACAAGCACAGATAATAAAATGTACAGTTTGATGTAGACTTGCAGTTGGGTGCTATAACCAAAGGCGATGACAAATCCCAGTGATTCCCAGAGACGGTAGTTTGCGAAGGCAGCCTCCTTGTGCTTCTCAAATAAAATGCCATAGAGTGCTAGAAGGAAGGAGAAACATGGCTTGTGAAAGTTAAGTGTGCAGCCCTGTGTTTTCTGCTAAAGGGAATCAACAGAACACTGGGATATTATTTAGTTAATGTATTGCTATCAGTGAAATAACAGCAAAAATGACAAGATAGAGAAAATCAGAGAAAAAGGGAAAGAATTGCAGAATGGTGGGGGTTGGAAGGGACCTCTGGAGATGACCTAGTCCCATCCCCCTGCTAAAACAGGTTCACCTAGGGCAGGTTGCACAGGATTGCATCCAGGCATGTTTTAAATATCTCCAGGGAGGACACTCTACAAACTCTCTGGGCAGCCTGTTCCAGTGATTTGTTACACTCAAAGTTTTTCCTCATGCTCAGATGGAACTTCCTGTGTTCCAGGTTGTGCCTGTTGCCCCTTGTCCTGTCACTGGGCACCACTGAAAAGAGCCTGATCCCATCCTCTTGATACCTGCCCTTTAGATATTGATAAGCATTGAAAAGATCCCCTCTCAGCCTCCTCTTCTCCAAGCTAAACAGCCCCAGATCTCTCAGCCTTTCCTTCTAAGAGACATGTTCCAGTCCCCTAATCATCTTTGTAGCCCTCCAATGGACTCTCTCCAGGAGTTCTTGTCTCTCTAAAGAAAATGAGAGAAAGGAAGGAAGGATGTGCTCTATTGAAGCAAGATGGCAGGAAGTTCACTTTTCAAACTATCAGCCACAAAAAGGGAGGTTCTTGCACTGATAAGCAAGTAGGTAAGGAGGAAGAGTAGATGACCAGCAATGGCCCTTGGTGCTATAGAGTCTCCATGTATAATTATTGAGAAGGTGACACCAAGTCCTTACAGGTTTTCACAAAACAGTCAGTTTTGTCTAGGGACAACATGGTCCTTAGGGACCAAGTTGCTCTTTCAGTGAGGGGTAGAAAGGATCAAAGAACTCTAGGGACCTCCCTGCTGCCATCCTTCACTTTTGGGGGGAACCAGCATGGACCCTGCACACCCATCTACCTGTTCTTCATTCCTTTCACATGCCTTAGATCAGGCAGACTGTTCACATAAGATGTGTGTCCCTTGCTTTCACAAGAAGTTGGCCTCAGGGAGCTCCTGGGTGAGGCTCAGTGTTGCTGATGGAAGTAACACACGCTATTCGTACTTGCCAAGTCAAGAGAAACGAACACAAACCACTTAAATCAGAAAGCTGAGCTCAGATTTAATACGCAGAGGAGGTTTGCCTCTGAGACATCATCTGTATGTGAAAACTTGCTGCATCCTGATGACTATAAGAGGACATTTACTGAATATTTCAATTTAGACACGATGGGAAATGTGCACAAGTGCATCACCAAATGTACTTGGTTCATTAAACTGGCCAAGTGTAGTGTAGCCTGACTTACTTGATAATCCTTCATAGTTTCACTAAATATATGAACAAGTACAAGTTGTTCATATAACTTTGCTAATAATATGCCCTGTGTTTATCTTCTGGAAAGTTATTAGTGAGGAGAATTTAATACAGGAAGTTTTCTGGTGCCATGACAGTTCCATGTGTAAAGATTCTGGCTTTCAGTTTGTACCTGTTTTCCCTTGCTATTTTGAAGCCTTTTTCAATCAAAACAATGGGAAAATTGAGTGAAGGTCTAGTCCAAGTTTCACCTATAGGAAAGGCTGCCTTGGCAGAAAATTTCTAGTTTCTGAGGTGGTATTATTTAGTGTTACACAGAAACACAAAGGTGATTTTGCCTCAGACCTGAACATCTGTCCTTATCACAGATGCTGTCGAGTGCAGTGGGGAGCAAGTTGAAGCTTTGGCAGGACCTGCTGGGCTGACTGAGTGGAGAGACTGCTAGGTCTGAATTCTTGCAGCTCAATTCCATGAAATTATCCTCCCCATTTACCACTCCCCGTTTTCCCACTCCTTTTTCTGGTACCAGTAAGGCATGGGTATATAGCAGGACTGCTGGAAATCGGTTGAGTCCAGGTTTATAAGCTTTCCAGACTGAGCCATATCCTTTCTAAAGTCTCATGTCATCCTGGAAAGAAATGTGTTTTACTGCAGTCTACCTGGTTGTTCTGTGCTACACAATTGTTCTGCCCCGAGTGCAGTTATTGCCGGGGGCTGGTGCCAGCAGCTGTGTTCAGGTTAGATAAGAGGCCATTCTACTCTCCCAAATGAAGCCGCTTCCCTTGGAAAAAAGTGTCCACACCCATACACAGGCATGTTAAGAAACCTGTAGAAAATGAAGTGGCTCATCGCCTATGAGCCGGTATGTCCTCTAGGGGGAACTCCAGCATTGACTATCCGGAGCAGGCCAAAGCAAGACACCTGAGAATCATAGAATCCTTTAGG
>NW_008622516.1:43852-49237 GCF_000691845.1 Merops nubicus | reverse complement strand
CGCAGCGCGGCCGCGGGCCGGCCCAGGCCTCCCGCTCCTCTTTTTCCTTTATTTCCCTCCTTGCAATGGGGAGATGCTCCTTCCCCGCCACCCCCGGAATCTCGCCGAGATTCGGTCTGGCGAGGGGGTGTTCCCATGTTTGTTTGTTTGTTTGTTTAGGGGGGGCTGGTGTTGGTGCATAGAAAGCAAATTTTCACGGTGTTTTTGCCATTCGCTCATGTAGTAGGCTAGTACTAAATGTATTCCCCGAGGGGAAGGGGGAGCGTGCGGTTAGCTGGAAGAGTTCTTATGCTCTGTGCATAAAGAGAGGGAGGAGACTCGAATATCAATTCGGAGATCGTTTCAGCATGAAAAAAAAAAGGCTTGAGAAAACGATGGGAAACTCGGTAAAAAGGCTTTGGTGATGGATCCCAGCAAGAGAGAGAGGAAGTCGGTGCCCTTGTGAAGCTGCTGAATTCCTGCATGGCAAAGTGTGCCCTTACAAAGGCTGGAGTGGGGATAGGAACGGATATGTCCATGGAGTTCTGAGCAGGCTGAGGAGAGTTTGCATTAATCGGCTTGGGGAATCAATAGGTGATGGACTTGCACTTACTGCATATGTTTTCTTTTTCCAGCGAGGCTGAGCTCTGTGGGAGCACAAATACAAGGGGAAGATGCCTGTGGTGTGGCCAACTCTTCTGGACCTCAGCAGAGATGAATGCAAGAGGATCCTTCGCAAACTGGGTACAGTAAGATACAATTTGTGGGTCTGTATGTTTGCCCTTTTAAGATCTGCCTGCCTGCTACTTCCATGAAATACTTTAATATGTCTACAGGCAACTTACAAGTCATTTCCTGCATTTTGCATGTGTCATTCGTTTGACAGCCCTGGCTTGAAATGATGTTTGGCAGATGCTCTCTGCCTGAGCAAAATGAATAGAGCAGAATTGTTTTGGTTTGGTCGAATCTCTCATGGCTGTCCTAGTCCCTCTCTGCCTCGACGCTGCAGTCTTGCATTGCTGTTCTTTTTACCACTATTAATGTGCTATGAGAGAGGAGAGTCTTCATTTGTTTTTCGATTCTGTATTAGTCACCTTTTTGCACCCCCAAAAAAATCGTGGAACCCTGGTTTATCTGGCACTGTGGGACTGAGCTCAAGTGGTAACGATACTGTCTTAGAGACTTGAAACAGAAGGAAAGAAATTTGTGATAATTTGTGATTTGCAGTTACACAGATTATCAGGGAAGTGTAAAAACAGCATTCTTGCTTCACTGTCATAACAACAAGAGCTTTCTGCAGTGTTTCAAATGTAATTCAATATATGAGACCCTTGCCCAATAGGTAGATGTTGGGAGATTTTTTTTTTTTTTTGCTATCTGCCTTTGTAAATACACATGTGCAAGGAGATGTTCTTTTGTATTTTGGAAGGTAATAAAAATATTTTCTTTCTCCTCACGTGTCCACTTTTGGCTACCACAGGAGAGAGAATCCTTTGTTAGACCATTGATCTGATCTTGCACAGAACTCATTTGTGAGTTCTTAGAGCTGAATTGCTTTTTATTTAGTTAAGTTTTTTTTGCGGGTTAAATGATACATAGTACTAGAAGGGAAGAAAAAAAACCCTTAGATTTGTTTTCAGACTTTCTTCTGCAGAGCACAAGCTAGGAGATGATGTCAGGAAGAATGTTGAGACTCCCTCTAACTTCCTGTGACCGTCAAGTTACAGATTTTCTTGCTCTCATTTTACTTGAATGTTAAAAGATGATTTGCTGTCCTTCTTAACAATGCCAGAGTTCTCACACGTTAAAAAGCCATACACTTTATTTTCTGAAAGTGGAGGATTTATTTGCCCTTTGTCTTTCATTTCTTGGGAGCTTGGGGTTTGCGGGAGCAGGCAGTGACGCAGGTGTTGCACACAACGTTGCAACTGAGCTGTATATCCATTGAGGTGACAGCACTAGGTCTTAAGCGAGGCTCAAGAAGTACAAAAACTAGGAGAAAGTGCAGGATGCCAGAAGATTTGAACCGGATCTGTGCTACTCAATTTTGTTAACGTAGCTCTGCTGGCTAGAAGCATGGAAAAAAAAAAAACCAAACCCTTCCACCCCAGCTGACGGCAACGTGCTGGCAGAACCTTGCTGGTGCAGCTGAGCCAAACAGAACTGCAGCTACACCTCCTTCAATGACATAACCTAGGCTGACAGGAGGAAAAAAAAAACCAAACAAACAAACAACCAAACAACAACAACAAAAAAAAAAACACCTTTTTTTTTTTCCTGGCATGAGCTGTGTCCCCACAAGGGGGCCCTGCCAGCGTTACAGAGCATCAGAGGCTGGAGCAGCCGGGTCTCTTCTAGGGTAGAGGAGTTCTCTCGGTTTAACTAGATGCACCACAAGACCGGAAGATGCAGGAGCCTGGGCAGCGTCTAATGGTCACATCCAGCAATATTCATCAGCTTTAGAGTCCCACTTTTCCAGCTCTCATCCCATGGTTCAGCTGCTCATCATGAGTGAAAGGCAGTGGTGTAGGTGAGGCTGAATTTCATCCCTCTGCAGCGTTCCTGGTTTGTAACTAAGGGGATGGTGGTGGCACCTGATGCCTGAAATAATGATATTTCTTTGTAAAACTTATTTTGACGGTTTGATGTGTTCTGTTTCGGAATGAGAGAACTCCATTTAGTGATTGCTACTTGGACCTATGGTGAGGAAGCTAGTTACAGCTCTTCTGGCATCTTTACTAGCTTCCAAAAGGCCCAAATGTGCATTTTTAAAGCCCTAGTGTGGAGGATCTCTATTAAAAATGCAGAAAGGAAAAAAAAAAATTCTATTCTTGCTAAATAATTATATGGTTGAATCTGAGAATTACTTTGTTGTTAACAGAGGAAAATAATTAGTATCTTAAATACTCTAACGTGATTGTCTAAGTAAATGTTGATATTGGTAATAACCGTGGCATTAATTAGCAAATATTTTTGCTAATTGCGCCTGCAGGTCACTGGCATCCCAGTGCAGGCTGCATAGTTAACCAGAGCGACTCTGCTTTGTGTTTTGTTTGCTTAATCAGGACAGGAGAGCAGGAGTTCTTTTCAGCACCATTCCTTGATTTGATTTGTAAATTAGCTGTTTGGAATCCTAAATGGAAAGCTTTTCAGAGGAGCATCAGCCTTTCACTTGCAGCAAACTTCAGAGGTGTTAGGCTTTGCCCTCCCCCTTTTACTCTTACCTGTGCTTAGCTGGGGTTTGTTGTGGGGTTGGTTTGGGTTCCCTGCTGCAATGAGGGTGCAAAATGTAACCTGAAAGAATTTCGAATTCTCATTTAAAGCAGGAGTTTAGCTCAGTTTAAAGAAACACTATTTAAGCTTAGACTAGCAAGTCTTTGGCAAATTAGCAGACTCCATTTATAGCCTTAGGTGTATTTTCACCCTGCTTAGTAGGACAAAATTCAGAAGTTGTAAGTAGTTTTTAACTACTTTTTAAAACACTGATGACGCGACATTTACGTAGGTCACCTGGATTATAAAATTATATTAAATCAGAGGTGTATTTTTGTGAGTTAATCTTGGTGATGGCTTTACACTTCTGAAGAGCTGGGTAGTTTCTTTTGTGTGGAGCAGGTTTAATTCAGGGAGTTGAGTTCTTTTCAGATGGGAGTGGTTGTACATGTGAAGGAAATGGATGTAAAAGGTTATGACGAGTGTATTTAACAAGCCAGAGCTAATGTTCTCTGTGCTAATTGAGGAAAAGCATATGAAAAAAAAAATCAGTTGCTCTTTTGGCAGAGTATTTCTGTTTTTTAAGCTGAGCTTTTCTATGCAACTTTTAATAATGATCTGTGTTAACAATTTTCTCCTGCTGCTTCTAGAGAATTCTGAACTACTCCAAATCTGTGGGCTTTTCCTTCCAAGTTTTCTGGCTGAACTGTCAGCTCAGAGAGCTTGAAATATTCGGCTGGGTTTATAAACTAGATAATCCTCTGTGATGATACAATTGTTTCATAGAAAAGCTGTACGCTGCAGAGTAATTGACTGAGAGAGTTCTAAGTCATCAATCTCTTCTCCAAAGTGCTAAATAATTGAAAGACATGTTCCTCTTAATGATTTTGAAAATTAATAGAATACTGTCAGTAATACTGAAAATAACTTTTTTTTTTTTGTTCTTTGCTGTGAGCATTAAATAGAAATACTATTTGCTCTAATCCTTCAGAACTGGAGGCATATGCAGGTGTCATCAGTGCCTTACGTGCACAGGGAGACCTTACGAAAGAGAAGAAGGATCTTCTTGGAGAACTCTCTAAAGTGCTTAGGTAAACCTGAATGACCTTTTTAAAATAAGAACCAATGACCTGTTTTCTGTAAGGTACTGCATGCTCTTGCTGTCACTAGTACCACAAAGCAAAACTTAGAGAACTTTCTCCATCTTGTGGAGGTTTAACTTCTGTTCAACTTCAAGTCTTTAAATAAGGAAAACAACTGTGCTTCCGTGGGTGAAACTGTACTGTTCTGGTGGTGTTTCTTGAGATACTGAGTGTTAAAAGGATTACAGCTGGCTCATGAGTGTCCACTAGCTTGGTGTTTCATCAAGCTAGGACTTTAAGGTCTTTAGGCCCAAGTTAGATCAAGAAAGAACACTGCATATTCTGTACAAACTTTTCTACCTTACACTTTAAATTTGTTGCTCTCATTGGGAGGTTGAATTCTAGCTGTTTTGCAGGGGTAACCTGTGAACAGCAATGTTCTTTTGATTCTTCAGTAATATTTTTGAACAGTAGTACATTGATTCTTTCTTGCTGTGATAGAAGTTGTTAAGTGACAAATCTCTTAAGTGTAAATGCCTGTTCCCTTTCATCTCTCAAATAGGTTATTCATAAGTTTAATTTTAGGTAGAAGTTTTAGATAAATGTTCATGTCTCCCTCTGACTAAAATATATGGCTGGTTTTTTTAATAGTATTTCAACGGAGCGACATCGTGCCGAAGTTCGGAGAGCAGTAAATGATGAACGACTGACAACTATTGCACACAAGTAAGTTCCAGGCTCTTTTCTACATCATCTTTGGAAAATCCATTGTGCCTTAACTGAACGATAGAACTTTGAAGATTGCTGATGGTTTAAGGAATGATAGTTCAAACAGCATATGGATGAAGGAATTAGTGTTTCAGATTGACCTCATGGAACTAGAAACATTTATCTACTATCGTCGAGTTTTGGATCTGAAGGCATTGCATTCAAGGCACAAGTACAATATAGAAAACAGGTTTTTGTCTTGAAGTGTTTTCTGTAAGGTAGACCAGGAGAGGCAGAAGGTGGAGAAAATGGAGAAATCCATAAGCAGGATGAAAAGATTTGCTTTATGATTATTTGCTTTACCTTTTATTTTATTTAAATTCGTTATATGAAGAGGGACTTA
>NW_008622516.1:40355-43821 GCF_000691845.1 Merops nubicus | reverse complement strand
AGTGAAAGAGGTGGCAGAGATTAGTGGAAAACAGTGTATCAGCACAGAGGGGGGAAAAAATAGACTGGAAAAACTGCAGCAAGCTAACTGATGACATCAGTGTCCACTGTCCTCTGGTTGATGCAGCTGCTGTGCTGGCATCAACTGGGGTGGTTCCTCCTTGTGCTTGCCTTCACAAGGTCCATGCGAGTGTTGAGAGGTGGAGAGGAGCAAGAGGGCAAGTGCTTATGCACCTTTCATAGTTACTTAACAGCGTTACTATTAAGAACTGTCTTTAAACAGAGCTGGTTTGTAAATGTGTGTGGGGTTTTTTTTTCCTGAGTTACGGCCATTGATTTTTAAGGTTGACTATTGTAGCTTAGGTGTTGCAGGGATAAAAAAAAATGACTTTATGAAAAAAAAAAAATCATAAAAGGAGAAAAAACATTTCAGTGTTTTAATATTCAGGGTTGAAGAGTTAGAAATACACTGTTTACCAATCAACTTCCACTAAATTCCTTCCACTCATTTAAAGAAAGGGGAAGGAAAAAACCCCGAAAAATAAGCATTTAATTGTCAAATCAGGATTTGTTTCTTGAATCGAGTTTCTTTTAAGTAGGATTGGGTTTAGCATTTTACAAAACAATCATAAAATTGTCCTGAGGTGCAGAATTTCAGATGGATGAGGTACAATCCAGACAAGATGCAATTGCAAAGATGCAAAATTGCATCTTTTTCTTTTTCTTGTAATATTTTCTAAGTGATGGTTAATAATATAGTATTTGACTTAGATAACTAACTCATTAGGAAAGCCAGCTTTGCTATATAGAAGATTTGTAGTGTGATTTAAAAAAATGTGTTTTTTACCTCAGCTGATGTAGCTCTGCCTGTACTATGTGAATATGTATGAGGAACACTGGAGCATATCGAGATTTAACCACAGGGAGGATCCTCTGCATTTTACAAGCTAATTTATGGTAGCAACTTGCTTGCAGTACTTCACGTGAGAAGTTGTTTTTTCAAGATATCTGAAGACGTTAAATGGGCTGATTTGCTTAAGAACAGAACAGCATCGAAAAATAATTGGCCGTTTTGGCTTTGCTGATTTGTCAAATGAGTCATGTAAAACAGTCAAACAGAAAAACTTCTTCTAGATAACAGCATGTTTCGGAAACATCCTGGTTTGTGTGTAAGTACTGAGGATAAGATAAAATTAGAGCAGCAGGCTGGTTTCTGTTGAGGAAGATGTTTAAGGTGTATTTAATCTCATATTTTCTTACTTTGGGACTACTTTAATAAGTCTGAAAAACACTTCTGTTCAGGTAAAGAAAGATTTGCATTAGAAGGCAAGTGTTTTTTCCTGTAGTGTAATGAATTTCAGTAGTCTTTTGTGAAATCTATTTGGTGTCTGGGTGTTTTTGTCATCCAGAAGTAGAGAGTGTGCCAACTCTACCTGAATAGTAGCTAATCTCATACGAGGGGTTTGAGCATGCCATTCACACACCTCTGGCCCTTTAAGGGCTCTGTAAAACAGACCACTGAAAGCAGCAGCAACTCTGACATTTTGTATGGGAGGATTTCTACAGCAGGTGGGAAGAATGTAAGGGCTTTCATGAAATGAAATTTTAAGATTATTGCTCTAATATTTCTTTAGAAACTGCTTTTTAGACTTTCATTGGTGAAAAAAGGCACTTAAAGCAGAGTGCTGAGTATTTTAGAAACTCAGCAGAATACTCACAGAACGTGCATCTCTGTTTAGCATGTCTGGACCAAACAGCTCTTCAGAATGGTCTATAGAAGGTCGTCGACTGGTGCCACTGATGCCACGGCTTGTTCCACAGACAGCTTTCACTGTTACTGCTAATGCTGTTGCCAACGCAGCTGTTCAGCACAACGCATCCCTCCCAGCTCCTGCAGAAACTGGAAACAAAGAAGGTGAGAGGAAGCCCGGATTGTTCTGCGCTCTATGGGAGTATAAAGATAATGTCACAGTATAAACTGTTATCTTAGGTTCAAAGTGTTAGTTATTGATAAAAAAAAAACACCCACTGAATCTTTCTTACTGAAAAATACGCACAGAAGTATGAAAACATATTTTTTTTAAAAGAATGCCTTTGTAGCATCTGCAGCATAAATCTGATAGCTTTGTATTAGTGAGAACACTAGCAACTGAAACTTAAAAAAAAAAAAGCCAAACCAAAACCAAATTGCCAAGAAATGAGGGGAAAATTCACTGGTATAGTTGTTAAACTCTGTAAACTATAAAAACTTGGACTGATGCCTTAAGATTTTGTAAAGCTCTGTGTGCTGAAAGATATTTCAGAACACTTTAAGAATATAAGTCGTTTTTGGTGAAAGTCAAGAAAATTCTGTTGGTTGTCTTTGGATTTATTTTGGTTTTAGTTTAAACATACAAAGTTAACAAGATGAAAAATTGCTTTGTCTTCCCTGTGCCTTTTAAATAATGCCAGTGCACATTCCATCTAGCCCTGCTGAATAGGTCCGAAGTATGCTTCATGCAACTGGAGAATGTGCAACACTTCTTGAAACATTCTGGTTTATTCTGGTTTTGTAAGAAATCATAGAATCATAGGGGTTGGATGGGACCTTGAAAGATCATCTAATCCAACCCCCCTGCCAGAGCAGGATCAAATCCTGGATCAATGTATGATTACTTACAAGCAACAGTTTAAAAAAGCTGATTAGCAAATTCAGTTGTTCATTACTAAAGGAATATTTTCGTTTCTTCAATTGATGCACTTCTTAGAAGATGCACTAGCTGTTTTCTGTTGGTTACCAGTCTAGATATGGTCATTCACAGAAAAACAAAAAGATCAAAATATTCAATTAATGCTAAAATGAAAAATAAGACATTGCAAAGTAAAATATCACATTAATACAAATAAAATCTAGAATCAGCAGCACACATTCCTGGGGATGGGTGGAGTGGAGCTTAGATCTTTGTGTTGTCCTTGAAGGCTGTTAAGCAGTCAACAGTAACAGGATTGCAGAGGCAAAGATGTGAATGATGACCCAATAAGTCCTTGGCTTCCATTTCAGTTGTTAAAATAGTGATAGAATAGTGGGATTCTGCACTTCAGTTACACGGAAGGTGTCTTTTCTCCTCTTCAGTGGTGGTTTGCTATTCCTACATAAGTAACACTTCAACCCCAACATCCACCCCTGTTCTAAGTGGCAGTGTAGCAACAGTGAAGTCCCCCAGACCTGCCAGTCCAGCCTCCAATGTAGTCGTCTTGCTAAGTGGAAGTACTGTTTATGTCAAAAGTAAGTGATACTAGCAACCGATTAACAAAAGGGCAAGAAAGGGAGAGTCTTGTGGCTGAAGCACGGACTGAGTTAAACTCTCTGGCCTTGGGCAAGTCATTTAATGCTTTGATGCCTTCACTTAGTCTAAAGAATGAATTTGTTGCTTCCCTTTTTCAGAGAAATTGCATTGAGGATAAATCTACTTGCTGTAAAATACTGC
>NW_008622516.1:34311-40324 GCF_000691845.1 Merops nubicus | reverse complement strand
AGGAATGGCAAGGGCAAGAGTGAAAAGTATTTTGAAAATAAAACACAGGAATTGCTGTGTGTCAGTGGTGTCAGTGGATTTCTGATCCAGCTTGGTCAGAACTTGTCTTTAAGTTGGTTCTGCTGGTTGCTGCTGCACAGGACTGCCCTCTTCCTTCTGCTTTAAATAATGCACAGTAGTCACTTTTTGGAGTTAGAATAGGTCCGGTCCCTCCTTTCCACTTTCACAGTTGACCTAAACTTTTTAGAACACAGCCTTATGGCAGGCATTTCTATGCTTACATTAACTATATCTGGCCATTCTGTGATTTATTTGGAAGTGTATCTTAGGCTTGCATTCCTGGGCAGCTCTGAAAACTACATACAGAATCCCACCAGATAGCCATCTTTGTGTGTTTAAGTTTAGAAATCCAGGATATAGTGGCTAGAAACAGTCTCTTTATTTTTTGTCCCACCACCTTCTTTCTTTGGCTAATAAATGAACTAGTTCTAAAAGCAGAGTACATCCCCATATATGCCCAATTTATCGAAGGTAGTTTTATTGAACTAAAGATGAGAAATGTTTCCTTCAGCTCTTATTTGGTGCCTATCAAAATGCAGGTGATAAAGATTAAGTATGAAGTTGCTAAGTGCTATTTTTATGCTTTATGTGGATGCCTTTAATCTTAAAAAAACATTAATCTTTATTCTATATGCACGTTTCTATAAACTTCTAGCTAGGCAGAAATGTCACACTGTACATAAATAGTTACTTGCAAACCACCACCTTTAATAGTTACATCAACCCAGAGAACCCAGTACATTAATATTTTTCATTTTTCTGATTTAATGCACTAATCACTCAGTTTTAGTTTAGAGATTCAGAGGGAAAATGTTCTTAACCTTTTAAAAATTTAATTCAGACCTCACTTGAATTATTACATGGTAATGAGTGTAAAACCAGTCTAGACACATGATGGAGGGAGGGAAGGTTCTCATTCCATCCATCCCTAGATTTTATTTTTTCCCCATTCACAAGCTTTATTTTGTTCTTTTTTTATTAAAGAATTGTGTGTCTTTCAGAATGTTTTTGTATCAGGCATGTTAGTTTACATAAATCTGGTTAAGAGCGAACTCAGGAGGCCTGAGTTGCAGTCGTGACTTTGCTGCTGATCTGTTGTGTGACCTCACCCAAGTGACAGTCTGATTGAGCCATTAACCTCTCCGTGCCTCTGCTTCCTTGCTTGTCAAGTGTGAGTTATAGTTGAGCTGTGTTACCTTTTAGCCAAATGCCTGTGGAAAACTGTGCAAATGCAGTTTCTAACATGAAATTATAGGAATAAATGTTTTTACAGAACCCCAGCAGTGAAAACAGGAGATGAAATGATCTGTACTTAACAGAAAATAATGTTCTGCTAGTTGTATCTTAATTTTTTACTTCTGTGTTGGCTTTGGGGTGGTGTGGTTGGTGGTGTTTTTTTGGTGGTGGTGGTGGTGTTGGTTTTTTGTGGATGAGGACCACAAATAAATAGCTTTCTCTTCAGTATTTCTTGGTGCTCCACCAAAATAATGTGTCCGAACAGTCTAGCTGCATGTGGATTTTTTGATTCAAATGGGTTTTAAGCTTCTGAAATTCCTGCACTGTTACAATGTGATCAGTGACCTCACAGTGAGAAGTTTGTGTAGTGCACTCACAGTAATAATTAAAAGCCTGTTCATAATAGACCTTAAAGTCATGTAACCAAATCTCTGCTTTATAGGTGGAAATTGCCACTAGGCTTGTTCAGGGCCATAAAGGGTATTGTTGATTAGAGCTTTGAAATCCAGACTCATTATTTCACACTTCATCAGTACTGCTACAGCCAGCTAAAACTTAATTTTATTTTTTTTTAGTTCAAAGCAAACTTAAAATAGAACCTTTGCTTCTCTTCTCTAGTTCTGTTTCCTGACTTTTGTGTGTGTTAGGAAAAAATCCCATTTTTCAGAAATCACTTGCTCTGCTACTGGGCACTTTCTTGTCCACATTAATTCCTTCATCTTCACTTTTCGAATGCCAGAATATTTAATTCTTTTAATGAGAGATTGACCGCAATTAGATCTTAACCCTAATTAGAGATTGACTGCCAACTAAGTTTGCCTGGGTTACCAGCAGGTGTGCTTCTTACTCTGACAGCATTTTTTGTCTGTAAGCCCCAGGCATACAGAACATCATCTCAGTCTTGTTTTGTTTAAGAGGTTTGTGTCTCTTCTGCATATATCTGTGTTTTAGTTTTTTAATACTGACTAATATGGTAAACATAAATGCTACCAGATAGCTGCAGGAAATTTTCAAACTAATTAAGCTGTGTCTTTCTGTAACATATACCAACTGATGAACCTTTTGCCTAAGTTTTGTATGGATTTAAGATCTGGTGATCTGCAGAAAGGGTTATCACTTGCTCAGCTGAATATTGCAGCAGACTTGTTTTTTCTACATGTGCAGCAGATGATTTTGAGGAATAATGATCTCCTTTGAGGCAGAACTTCTGTTATTTATCATGATTGTGTGTTAGGTGCTGGTTTATATCTGGTGCACAAAATGCACCAAACAAGGCAGAAACTGATAAAGTGAGGTTTGACCTTCATACTTAAAACTATGATATGAAAAAAAAAAACAAACACAAACAAAAAAGCATCTCAGGGCGCCGTGTTGGTGTGAAAGGGTGCTGTAATGTTAAGCATGGCATGAAAGTAGGTACGGAGTTTGAAATCAGAGAAGACTACAGGATGATGACCTCCAGTAGTCTGGTGGCTATAAACAAAACCAACAATGTTGTGTAAAGTTTTAAACTGAAATTACTGATAACTGACATTATCCCAACACCCTTGTATGTGTAGTCAAACTTCTGGAGGCAGAATGAAATCTCTGTGCTGGCCCTTATTTGTTTTAATCTCTTCAACTGAATGAAATAACCCCAGGAACTGAATAATGTGGTTTTTTGGAGGGTGCGTTTCTTTGCTTCCTGTCACTGTAAGTGTGGTCTGTAGCAAGGACTAAGACATCTGTGCTGTGACACAGGTTAGTTGTGGCCATAAGATGTAATTTGTCCTGTATTTCTTCATACCTTATTTGAAAACGGATATAATGTGGCACGGCTGAATTTAGAAAACACCGAGAGCTGCAGATGGGGAAAATGTCATTTAGGAAAAGTACCTTTCTTCCAGGTGTCAGCTGCTCAGACGATGACGAAAAGCCCCGCAAAAGACGGCGAACGAATTCTTCTAGTTCTTCCCCTGTTCTCCTGAAAGAAGTCCCGAAGGCAGTGACTCCTGTCACTAAAACTATCACGGTGCCTGTAAGTGGCAGCCCCAAGATGAGTAATATAATGCAGAGCATTGCCAACTCCTTGCCACCACACATGTCGCCTGTGAAAATAACCTTCACTAAGCCCTCAACACAGACAACAAACACGACAACGCAGAAGGTATGTGGGGGAAGCTGCCAAATGTTCCTTAATTCTGGTTTTATCAATGAATAAGATGTGATGTTTGACTCTTCCTTTCTATGAACTGTCTGGCTGCTTTTTTAAGGATTGCGCTTGGGATAAGGTAATCCGTCCCTCTTTAAAACAAACAAAGAGCAAAGCAAACTCTTGTATGACTTTAGTTCACCTGTGTGTGAAAGGACCTGGATTGACAGCCGTGGAGACTGAAGCCCTCTTTTTATCCACAGAACAGGTACAGCACAGGCAGCGGGAGTGCAAGCTTCCCCCAGACTGCCCCACCAATGTGCCTCAACCCTGACCTGAAGGGACCACTTCTAGGGATGAGAGGGGATTCAGTCTCCATGCTCATTCAATTCTTGGCCTCTCTGGTGAGACTGCCAACAAGGTTGCCAGTTAGTACCATTTGTGGTGTTGGGTTTTGTGATATGGACACTAGTCCACTGAGAACTGGATCACATAGGCCACTGAACAGCCTTCAGATGGTAACAACTATTGGTCAAAGGTAATCTTTCTTATTTCTATTTTCCTTATGTATAATTATTCTTTGCAGTAGTAGAATTCCAGGAGAGGTGGCATGGGCTTTCCCCTGCTAAGCCTTTTGTCTAGAGACTACTTTTTTGGGATCTGTAGAGCTTATTCTTGGAGCTGATCAAAGACTGGGGGGCTTTATTTTCTTTTCAGTACTAGTGTGCCATTTCTCATTCCACATTAACAGTGTTGTAGTGGTCAAAATCACTTGCATTATTTCAGCTGAGTTTGCCCAGCTTTCACCAGAATGCAGCCTGTGGAAGACTTTTTTCCATCTTGAAATGTTATATTTGACTCTGAATTTTATGTGCTTCATCTATGGCACAACTGTTTTCCCATGCTTTAGGAAGCATTTCAGGTTTGTCTACTTTTTTCTTCAGATTATAAAAAAATTAGTGGCTCAGACCAAGTTCAGTTTTGGTGTGCTTATTAAGACAGACTTGGGGTGGTAGTAATCTGTGGGACTAATTTGGACTTGATACCGGCAGACTGATGGTAGGCTGGCCACTAACAAGCATTTTTTTCCCAGCTGTGAGAGTTTGACTGTTGAGCTCAAACCGTCAGATGGTATTTGTTCTATTAGTCTTAATTGTTTGATGAGTTTATTTGGATTAGCAGATTTCCCATGTCTTGATTTTTTTTTTTTTTTTTTTTAAACTTTAAAACCAAGGAAGATTAACTGAAGTAATGTGCAGTAAAGAACTTGCTCTCTGGCCTTTTCCCACTTCAGAGCTCTGATGCTTTTATTTAATTCACTATTCTTTAACAGTATCCTTCATCAATTTTCATCTCTGATTACATGTATAGAAAGTTCTGAGTGAGCATAAACCATCAAGTAAAATGTCCTGCATTCAGTGCAGCAAATCCACAGCTAGGACAGGGCTTAACCTGCCCATTTTGTTGCTCATGTTAGGCTCACCTTTTGTGGGGGAAGAATTCTTTTACCTTACATACCTGTAGTGTTGTATGAAGATGGATAAAGCTGGAGTGTGGTAGATCTCCAGAAGGAGAGCATACTGTTGTTGATGAGGTCCTTTCTGCAGTTTTGTCTCTGCTTGTTCTGACGTGAACATTTTAGTGTTTGCTTTCCATAGCATTAATTTGATTCTTTTACAAATCTGGAGTGTTAGGAAAATCACTTGTTTCATTAGTAGCATTTGTATCTGAACTTGTCACACTGCCCTCTTTTGTTCAGCTTGGATATGCCAAAATACATCACTGGATCATTTTGGTGGGTGAAATCCCTTTTAGTAGTCTTAAATTAAATGTCAGACTTGTTACACTCATTGTTCTATTTTAAACAAGTGCTGCTGAATATGAGTGAAATTGTTGGATATGAATGAAATTCATTTCTGCATGCCAGCCTTCTGAGTTGTTTTGACATTGTTGTAGGTTGGAGGAAGATTTGTGGTAACAACTAATAGTGTCACAGCTTCAGTTGCTGGAGTCTCTTTATAATAAAGTCCTCTGACTGGGACACAGAAGGAACCTTGCTAGTGTAGCTTCTGACACCTAATGCCTTTATTTCTTCAAGGACTAGGTTTTGATGTCTCTCAAAATAGGGCTGACAGGACTAATTTTACTGTATGTTAGGAATTAATTTTTATCATGACAATTAAAATCAGCAACAAACAAAGCAACTCACTTTTAATTCAGTCTTGCTATTGTAAAAGACGTGATGCAGTTTTAATATGATGACGTTACTTTGATTGTATCAACATACATGAGAAGACAGTATCCCAAAAATATCATTATTGTGATTTTAGCTTTAATACTGTAAAAATTTTTACCCCAAAATTCTGTTTTCTGGGTGTACTCCATGCATGAAGATCACCAAACTTTCTTCTGCCATGTTAATTTTGAAAGAAGAAATAGAATAAAGAGGCCCAAACTTGATTAGTTAGAGGACAGCAGCCACTGTTGAAGTATAATGCTTTACAAGTTTTTTTCCCTTGCATGATTAAATAGTGTTATTAAGTGATAATCTTGGCCTGATGATTTTGTCACCATCTTTAAATGAAG
>NW_008622516.1:1104-34280 GCF_000691845.1 Merops nubicus | reverse complement strand
GAGCGGTCTTCAGGAGTTGTGATTATGCCCAAATTCATCCTTCATATCTCTGACTTACTTGAGGCAGTAAACTTGCCCCATAGCACTGCAGATAATGTAGGAACTTTAGTGTGAATAATCTGCCTTTTTTAACTGCAAATTGCCTTTTGACTGTATTCTGAAATAGGTTATCCTAGGTGAAATGGAGCTGGCCCTAAAATTCAAATGGTTGGCAAGTATTTCTGGTGTTAATGACTATTTAAGAGGCAGGATAGAACTCCAGTGGCACATTGTAGCATCTTTGCACCTTCATGCCATGTACCAGAATCAAGCTGTGTGATGTTCAGCTCATCTGCATGGTCACAGCCTAAGAGCAGTTTCAGGAAGGTGTTTTGATTACATCAAGGTTAGGCAGAAGGCAAAATCAGGAGTGATACAGAGATTCTTCCTGGAGAATTCAATAAAGTGATAGAGCAGCAGATGTGGAAACCTTCAAGCATTGGTCAGTTGTGGTCAGCCTGCTGTAGGTAGCAGTAAGATTTTGGTTTTCCTCAGATCAAGTTATGGTGGTGAAATTTGCTGCTTTTATTTTCATCCCTATTTTTTTTTTTTTTTAAACAAATTATAAACTCTTCATCTCTCGCTGTTGATCTTTGTTAAGCTTCTTTCTGGTGCCTTTATCATTATTTCTTTTCTCTATCAGGCAAGGTTCTAGTAGTCCTTGGGTAGTAGTGTAAGGCTTTTCGTTTGAGCTAAGCCAGGTTTTCTTTGTTCATTCTGTACCTTTTTTTCCTATCTGCTTTTGTCACATCAAATCATTAATTAAGTTTTAATTTTCAAGGGTTTAATAAATGAAATTTTTACTGGGACAATTGCATTATTCATACGTTTTATTAATATTCTTGCATGGTAAACTGAAAATGTTTTATTTCCAGGCTGTGTGTTTCTGTTTTAAATGTGTTTGTAAAGTACAAGGAAGTACATATAAACAGAATAAAAGGAATCTCTTTACGTAAACAGTCCACATATTCAGTGCTCAAGAAATGCTTAGTTTTCTAGGTCAGTTGTGTAAGAACAGACCTCTTCCATTGTTACAGCAAATTGTGTTTTTCTATGTCAGATCAGATTCATGGTGTTGTAATTGTTGCTTGCACTAGGAGTAATGTTTGTTCTCTTTAGACAAATGATTTTCAGACAGATAAGAATTGAGAGTACTAATTAAAACAGAAACTGCTTCAAATCTAAATCAGTTTTTTTCACTGATGTAATATTGATTGTTTACAGCCTTGTGGATCAGAAATATTTCCTATTACTGATTGGGCAACTGCTTGTTAATTGTTAAAGAAAAAAGAAATATCATCTGTTCTCTCATTGCCGTTTCTTGATGTGTGCAAGGTTTGGGGGAATGGTGTTTAGACCTTGCTGGAAAACCCTTCTGTTCCATTTTAAACTGGGCTTCAGGCTTCCTGTCCCAATTTAATGAAGCCAAGCAGTTAATTCCTGTCTGTCTTCAGACATGAGATAATTCTTTCATTAGATGGTAATTGTTTTCCTAAAAAAAACCCAAACCCTTCTAACATTAAGGAAACGTTTATCACCACTTTATCAAGCATTGAATTTTTTTGGCCAGCAAGTGTGATGATGGCACTCTGAAATGTTCTTAATAAACCTACATCCCTAAAGCTAAATATACATAGACAGATACATTACTGAAATGTTATGCTTCTAAATAAGCACAAAGAACAAATGAATTTCTTGTTGTTCTTTATCTTCTTCCAGGTGATAATAGTAACCACGTCTCCAAGCTCAACTTTTGTACCCAACATCCTTTCAAAATCCCACAACTATGCAGCAGTTACGAAACTTGTCCCAACATCAGTCATTGCTTCAACTACTCAGAAGCAGCCAGTGGTTATAACAGCATCTCAGTCCTCTCTGGTCACTACCAGCAGCAGCAGCAGTAGCTGTTCCACTTCTTCCTGTACTGCAAATACTATTGCTGTGACTGCTGTAGTATCATCAACACCGTCAGTGGTTATGTCAACAGTAGCACAAGGTATGGCAAATAACATATTTATAAAAGCTCTTTCACTGATAAATTGCACTTTACGATTGACACAGGGGAGATGCACTTTATTTACATATGGGTAGAGCACTGGAGGTGTGAAAGAAGTCTACTGATGAAACTAATCCAAAATACTCCACAAATGCTCTTGTTGAGTTCTTTCTTTCTTTACTTCAATAGTTAACGTGCAGATCCTCTTTTTAAAGAGAATGTGGTGAGACAGTGTGGCACAGCTTTTTTTTTTATTTTCAAAAAATTTTATTTGCAGCATTAGAACACCATAGCCTTAAAATATCTGCTTTAAGAACTTGATCTGATGCATGGAAAATAGATGTTTCCGATATTTGAAGATAATTTGTTCTCTTAACCCCCATTTACAAAAACATGCAAAGTCAACATCAAATAAATGCATGTGATGTGCCTAGTCTTTAGGATATTTCCTGGGGTAACAATCTTGATGACAATTCTGGAAGGTAGAGAAGGTTTTACACCATTTTATCAACACATTAGTTTTCAAGCCCTTAAAAGTTAAGACCTGAGTGGGCCTGGATTAAAATTCCTGGGTTTCTGCTCAGTAATTCCATCTGTATGTGTCAGCTTGGCTGATTCAGCTCCACAGCCACCAGCTAACCTTTGGAAGGGAAGCTGTGGGTGAATGGAAGGGCTTCAGAGAACAACACTTGAAAAGTCCTGTGCCTGACAACAAGTGTCACATGGCAACTTTTCCTGGTCCATATTTTCAAATCTTGTTCCATTCCAGAAGTAGTTGGGTAAGCAAATGAAAGCTGAGGGAAGTTATTTTGCCTTCCATATTGCTTTTATTAGTCAGGCCCTAAAGATACTAATCTACAATGCAGAATTTCCTATTCGAACTCTGGATTTTATTTGATGTAATTATGAAGGAGGCTATAATTCTAAAATACATTAGGTGAAATATCTCTTCAACAGTTTTTTTTTGTTGGTTTTTTTTTTTTTTTTTTTTTCAAGACTATGAATGTCATTTTGGAAGATGCTGGTGAAACGTTTTGTGACATAAGCTGGTATTCACTCCAAATCTGAAGAGAGTTAAATTCATTAATGAAAACAGCTGACCAAGGATATGGAAAAACCATCTTAGATGATGCAGTGAGAAAAGGGTTGCTGCTTTAGACTACCAGAACTGTAGCTTATTTGATTTCTGTCATTCACTGCTTTCTTTAAACCATAAAAGGGTTTGGGTTGGAAGGGACCTTAAAGATCATCTAGTTCCAACCGCCTGCCATGGTCAGGGACACCTCCCACTAGACCAGGTTGTTCAAAACCCCGTCCAACCTGGTGTTGAACACATACAATGATTGGAGCATCCACAGCTTCCCTGGGCAACCTATTCCAGTGTCTCACCACCCTCAAAGTGAAGAACTTCTTAATTTTTTAGTCTAAATTTACCCTTTTCTAGTTTGAACCCATTAGCCCTTGACCTATCACTACATAGGAGAGAAACAATCTTGTCGTTTTTCCACTGCAGCAGAGATTTGGTTAAACATTGGTTTTCTAAGAGATGCAATTTTTGTCTTATGGTACTTCTGGATATGCAGTTTAGAATTACAGATGAAACCAAATTTTGCTCGAGGTGTTGTGACATCTTTGTAAGAGAATGGTAGAAATAAGTATTCTGATTTGGGAGCTTTGTCTTTCTATCTTACTGAAAATTTGGTTTAACCACTGTATGACTTGTAAGATCACCTGACCTATTGGCACAAAAAATGTGAAGTCCAGTTTTCTAAATTAGATACCACTACTTGATTAATTCTTCCGAAGTAACATTGTGCTCACCAATTTGTCACCCTCATACCCCTACCTTTTTGTAGTCATCATAAATCTGTATAAAGCTGTCTTGTCTCTGAACAGAGCACTTGTGCTGTCTGGGAGCTTTTTACCCTCATGTCTATGCATTTTTCAGTAGTAAAAATGAAAAATTGCTTAAGAAGTGGCAGTATTTTTCTTTTGTGTTGCACAGTTCAATCTGAACCTGTTTGCTTCTACAGGTGTGTCTACGTCAGCTATTAAAGTTGCCTCTACCAGACTACCTTCTCCAAAAGGTTTGGTTGGGAATCCAACTCAGATCTTAGCACAGTTTCCCAAACAGCATCAGCAGTCCCCCAAACAGCAGCTGCATCAAATACAGCAGGCCCAACAACAACAACAGCAGCAGCAGCAGCAACAGCAGCAACAACAACAACAACAGCAGCAACAGCAGCTTGTGCAGTCGACTGCAGCACAACAGCAGCCACAGCAATCTCAGTTGCCACCAGGCATCAAGCCCACCATTCAGATCAAACAGGAATCAGGTAGTTGGAGTTAATCTTGGGTCATATTGGTGAGGTCTAACCACAAGTCAAGAAAACAGGCCAGTGTTCTGTCCCAAAATGTGCATGCAAGAGCTATCATTACAGCATAAGTACTTTGAATACAGGATTTGGCTTTAAACTTGGATGTAAATGAAGGATGTCTTAATGTTTTCAGCTAACACTATTTGAAGAGTTTGGTTCTGTCACTCTTCTTTGGTTCAGGTACTACAGACCATGCTTTAGGAATAAATATTTTATCTTTAGAGACTGAAAGGTATGTAAATATCTTCAAAACTAATGTGATTGGCAACCTGGAAGACACCGATTCTCTGAAGATCCAAGAGCTGTTCAACTGTATCAACTGGAAAAAGAAGTTAATCCATGTTTTAATTCTTTTCTTGGGTCCAGAAATCAAAACCTACTTTTGAGGTACTTGTCAAAGCAAACACAATTAGATCTGAGACTGGAAGTTGGACTGGAATCTTTTTGTAACACTGACTCATTCAGTTGGCTTTGAGCAAGTCATGTAATCTTTCTATCTTGGCTGTTCTCTGCTGTACAGTGCAGATCTCCGTAAGCTGTAGTGAGAAGTAATGCTTGCAAAGTTACCTAATTCTAAAGGAAGAAGTGCTATAAAAGTGCAAAGTATTTTCATATCCATATTTTATATTAATCATGTCAGTAAAATAATAATTTTATATTAATGCTGTTTAGATCAGAGAATTAAAATAGACTATAGAATGAAAAAATAAACAGCCCTACTCCTCTCCTCTGATAAAATTCCTTTTGGATTATAGGATAATTGCCTAAGAAAAATACCTGCTAATGAAGGCAGGTAAGAGGCCTCCATCCTCCAGTGAATGAACAGTATTTGATCAAGAAGAGCTTCGCTCCTTGCCTTTTACCATGGGTTTCGGTTCAGTGTGCTTTTTAGTTAAAATTCCTTTGGAAATACCATCTGTTACCTATTCTTTCTGGAAGATGTAGGTTGGTTTTCACAGAGACTTTATTCAGTTTTGTGTCTGAATGATGCAAAGGCTTCAATTTCTATTTCCTAATTTATTTAAGTTTGGAGCTTACTTGCTCCATACTGCTTTTATAGTCCATGTAGAAAGCAGAAAACATCTCCAGATGATGTTCCTTGTCCTGAGCAGACAAAATTGTTCATCTGCAAATATTTGTGTATGAATATAATTGCCTGCATTTATATGGGATTAACTGGGGCTGGGTGTTTCATGGCATTTGACTAACACAATGCAATAATGCAATACAGTTACCTTGTCATGGAACAGAATGCAAGACACAAGTGTCCTGGGTATGCTTTTGAAGCTCCTGGTTTGCAGCTGAGGAGTCAGTCTTGTAGAAGTCCCATTCCACTACACAACTTGAGAGAGGGAGCAGAATCCTTGCTGTACTAAAGCGTCCTTATATTTTTGGTTCTTCCTGATTCCACTCGGACCTTGTTTCAGGTCCAGTTCCTTTATGGTTTCAAGATAACGAATAGATCAAGAGGAGGGAGAGCAGTTTACTTTTAAGCAGCCTTCCCTAGCCAGTCTCACAGTTGCTTCCTTATAACCATTAATACTTTTAGTTCAAAAACCACTAAATGTTAAAAATTTATTCAGAGGGATGAAATTTAACTGGCTAATTAAGACACGTGAGAATTTACGAGCTAAATTGATGAAGAACTGTTTCACTTTCAAGTGGTTCATTGTGTACAAACCAATTCAATATTGGTTGTAACCTGTAGGTTCCTGGAAAATGATCTTTTTTTTGAGTCATGGACCAGAGAAGGTTAAAAATCACTAGAAAAATCAATGATGGAATGGAATCTTATGCCTCAGTGGGAGTAGCTAGGAATTGAAACAGGCACGTGAAAGGCAAAGATGACTGTCTTATTTGCAAAATAAAAATAATAAAAAAACCAAAACCAAAAAAGCCCACCCAACCCAAACAAAAAATGATCTTTTCAGAATCAAGAATATGTGGGCTCAGAGTAGAAGCCTTGTGAGGCTACTTGCCCACTTGGGCTTGGTCTGAGAAAGCATTTCAGAAAGTAACTTTTCGTGCCTGTATTTTAACAGTGACCTTTCTCCTTTCCTAGGTGTTAAAATAATCACTCAACAGGTGCAGCCCAGTAAAATCCTTCCCAAACCAGTTACAGCGACCTTGCCCAGCAGTAGCAATTCACCTGTTATGGTGGTTAGCAGTAATGGGACTATCATGACAACTAAACTGGTCACTACTCCCACTGGTAAGTTATGGCTCTGAGAAGGGAAGGGAGGGTACACCCAGACATTTAGGTGATCAAACAAGGTTTATTAGGGTAAAAAAAAAAATGCACTTCTCTCATGAGCACAACAGCACGTTCATAATCCTATTGATATTTATTCTAGATTAGGATTTTTTGCACCGAGTGCTAATATTCTTTTTCTGATCTTCCTGAATTAATACACAAAGACATGATTGCTCCTTCTCCACTGGGTTTATTTTAAAGGAAGTTTTCTCGCAACTTATACTTTGCACTTCTGTAGCACCTTATATTAGACAATTTACATGATTTTAACTTTTGAGGTACTTCAAGCAGATAGGTCAGCATCAGTCTTGCTTTACATCTATGGACTTTAAAAGATGGGTGACTTGCTCACAGTCCTGCAGTGTATTTATAAAAAGACCAGTAAACTGAATTTTAAACTCCCACTGTTTTTTATTTCCCTGGGGATCTAATTGTATTTGTTTCTTCTTATTGGTTAAATTAAAAAATAATTCAGGCTGTTCAGATTGTGAGCTTGCATGAGGGGAAACTTGAAAGGTAACTTTAGTTTTCAGAAAACTGCAACCTCCTGAATTTTTTAGCATGGTTTGGGAATTTTACCATAATCTAAAAGTTAATAGTATTTTTTTAACTTTTGAAGTACTAAACCAAATCATTCTTAAGTACATAAAATCTAGCAGTTTTGCAGTGCATTTAATTGGTAAACCCTGTATCATGCTCTCTTGGATCTTAATACATAGTTTTCTTGTTAGAACAAACTGTTTTGCTCAGATCTTTAGCCATGAAGGTCCGTAGCACACTATCTGCAGCAGTATAAGCAGAATGGAATTACTATCTTTGTGTAGCTGTTGATTCATTTTATAATTTTGAGGAAGTTTCTTCAGTGGACTTGGTTGCATTGACATTCTGAGCAGGAGCAGGTCTGAAAAAACATTTATACCATGTCAGGAGGTTATTTTGCATGGCAAAATGCTAAATCCATAAAATTGCATTATCACTGTAGACGGTATTTTTCTCTGAGTGATATTTAGACCAGTTATTGATGGTGGTCTTTATAAAGAATCTGTCATGCTGGAGAAGTGACAGTGTAGGTGACTTTGAAGAGGAAGGGATCAGTACTGGTAGTGCCACCAGATACCCAACTTTGGGCATCTAAGGGAGCAGATAGCAAACACAGAGGCGGAATCTAAACTCCTATTGAAAATTCAAGTCTTAGGCAAAAGGATGTGAATTAATATATGGCAGGCATGGAATAGTTCATAAAAGACATAGAAGTAAGTTTATACTTGAATATTACTCTACAGGTTTAAAAAGTACTAGGTGAATTGTAAAGGGTGGTAATAAATTGCAGTGTGGGGACTCTTCCAAAAAAATCAAATGCTTTTTTGTCTCATCTAACTTTTCCAGAAATATTAATAGTGGATGGTGTTCTAACAGTGAACTTTTCTTGTTCTCTCTTTACAACAGGAACTCAAGCAACATACACGCGGCCAACGGTTAGCCCCTCTATAGGGGCTCGGGTGGCTGGAACTCCAGGGGCTGCTACTTATGTGAAAACTACAAGTGGTAGCATCATTACTGTAGTACCAAAATCTCTGGCTACATTGGGAGGGAAGATTATCAGCAGTAATATTGTTTCTGGTAGGCATATGAGTACTTTGATTGATATTCAGGCCTATTTCAAAAGTCACCTTAGACTTGCTCTAATTGTTGAGGGCTTTTCTCTGGATTACATGCTCAAATAATATTAGGACCTTTACTGGGGAAGTTAATTCAGAAGGAAAATAGCTGAGGATGAAGAAGAAAATAATGGGTGAAAGTAAAGGAAGTAAAGTGTTCTTGAGGATGGCAGTTCTTGTGTTTAAGAGGGAGATACCTAAAGTGAGAGAAGCCTGGGAGGAAAAGAGAAATGGGGGGGAGGAGAACTACTGTTTTGTCCTCTGTAAGAGGGCTGTGATTTAAAGCATTTTATAATCTTGATGCTGCCCCTTTCCATTCCACTGCACGTCCAAAGAACAAGAATGAAAATGAATTTTATATTTTAAACTTGGCTGTGCAATCTTCACCTCATCTTGTTCTTCTGTCCGTGTCAGCCTGTCTTTGCCTTACCCCATGTTCTACTGTAAGTTTTTCCTCCCAGCTTCATGCAGGCTCTGCTGCTTGTCTTCATTAGTCTGTTGACCAGCCTTGATGCTCTCTGGCAGTACAGCCTCTAAACACAGACTCTCTTTAGGAACAGGACCAAGCACACTCACACCACTCATAACTTCTTAGTGTCTGTCTTGGACTTTAGAAGTGCTAACGCAGAGAAGATCTGCTGCATTTCCTAGCTAGGTGCACAAGTATAGCAAGGTCTGCTTTGTCTGCTCATCCTGTCTGGTGGTATCTTTAAATTGTTCAGAGGTCCTAGTCTTGGTGCTTAGGAAAGACCAGATGTGGCACCAGCCAGCTCCTGGCACCGGAAGGTGCTGCTCAAGCTATCCAGCAAACCCGCTCTGTGGGGTAGTGTGCCGGAGGTGACCCAGTTTTTCAGATCCTGATTTCTACAAAATAATATTTAGGATTGGTGCTGTAGTTTCTTTGAGAACAAGCAACTTCTTTAGCCCATTGAAGCTATGATGTGTGGCTAAGATTTCCAGATCTACTAGTTAGTGTTCTCCTGAGCACCAGCTAGTGCACGGAACCCCTTGGCTGGTCCTGATAAGAATGGTAATAATTGTCCTGAAACAACACAAGTTTGGAAAGAATGCTTACTTTGTTTTGTTGTTGTTTCATGGGTTTTTTTTCAGGTTGATTTGCTTGGGGAGGTTGTTTTTTTTGCCCCCTTTTTTTTTTTTTTTTCCCTAAAGGAGCAGTCTTTAGATGCCTCTGAAGTCGCTAGAATTAAGTAAAACATAATCTTGTCTCAGCATGTCTTCTCTTTCCCAGAATTAGCAGTATTTTTAATATGGAATATGTAATGAAGCACCTACAGGCATGATGAATGGGTAGAAGGTAGTGAGGGGAATCCTTGGGTTTGCAGCTCTGCTGTGATTGAGTGGTACTTCCTTCAAGGAGAGAGTGGAAGGTGTTGATAAAAAGCTGTCTCAGTAGATATTGAAATGGCAGCCTGACAACACTGATGATTTACATATCAGTGTATGTACTCTTGTAGAGGGCTGATGAGAATTACCTGTCACTGCAGGTAAATAAACTGATACAGGGAATAGAACTAATTAAATACTGGGAGAGGAACAGAAACAGACAACACTGCTCTTGAAAAAAAAAAAAGGAAGAAAACCCCATGCTTGTAAACTCAATTTTTAAGAACTGATTGTAAAACAACAGCATATTTTTTCTTTTATCCTTCTTTCAATCCACTACTCATCACTTGTATTCCAAGAGTTCAGTGCCAGAAAGAGCTGGTTTTTCTCTTGACTGGAGATACATCCTTCATATGTAGCTTCTCATACAGAGGTTATCTGTACAAGAATATTTCTGTGCCAATAGGACCTTGAATTGAGTATTAGTGGTGTCTTTATCCCCCCCTTAATTCTAGCCTTTGAAAAGTTAGACATGTTAGCCTGAGCAAGCTGTGTTAGTTTCCTCTAATTTGTGAGAAGGGGCTGACTGTCCTATTACAGAATCAGATATTCTATCCTGGGCATGCCTGGTTTTACTGTAAGTGAAAGATTTATAGAGTGAGCATCTAATCCTCATACCTTGAGGTTGCATGACATAAATTGTTGTTCCAGATGCTGCCTTGTCTTTTTTCTGTTGTACTGTCAGATTTAAATACAATGATTCCTGTATAGCTCACCAACTTCTACAGTTGAAGGAAGTGTATGTGTGATAAACTGCACCTCATTTCTTTTCCCACAAAATTTTAGGAACCACAACCAAAATCACTACAATCCCAATGACATCCAAACCCAATGTGATCGTTGTGCAAAAGACTACTGGAAAAGGAACTACAATTCAAGGGCTTCCAGGCAAAAATGTTGTCACAACGCTATTGAACGCCGGGGTAAGTGAAGGGTTTTGAGTCTCAAATCAATAGCGGAGTGACAGGCTGTGTGGTGGCTGCTGCATTCCTTCTGTTAAAGTCCCTAAACAAAGCAAACTGCATGAGCTCCTTAACAGATCCAGCATGCCTTAATGTCAGGGGTGTTTGAAAAACAAGTATGATTTGCAGGGTATGAAGGATGCTTAAAACAAGCTGGGAATGTTCTAAAGGAAAATAAAAACTTTTGAGCTTGCTTTTTTCCATGGTAGCCGATTTTGTAATCATGAAGGGATTAAGTAGATGAAAATTATTAAAATTTCGCCCTGTTTGTGCTCTAGTGAGAACCACAATCCTGTGTTACAAACTTGCATCTCCAGCTGTTTATTTTTTGGATGTAAAGGGCAGAAATAAACTGTCCCTTCACAGTAAGGGTGCCACCTTTCAACTTGTGTGGAGTGTAACATTTGGTACCTCAGTTTTGTGTAGTGCTGAATCATTTTTTCAGTCCTCTGATGTTGTACTAAGAACAAAACCAAGTTTCCAGCTTCAACTGGGTCTACTGGCAAGTGCTAGTAAATAAAAATGTCAGATGTGCTTTATGTCCCTAGATGGAACTGTGAGATTTAATGCTTTAATCATGTAATCTTTAAAAGTCTACTTGAGTAGCAGAGCTGAGTAGAGAGGATATTTTAAAATCTTTTAGAAATTTTTTGTCTGAAGCCTTTGAACTTTCCCAATTCACTTAAAGCTGTGTTTTCACACAAGCAGAAATCTTATGTTACATAGAGGGAACCAACAGAATGTTATGATTTCTGAAACCAGTATGGTTCTTGGGATTTCTAGCTATTTGGGAATTGGTGGAATACTGGGAGAACTGGCGACAACTAAATGTTGTTCCTCATCTAGTTTGTTACTGTGCAGAGGTGAAAACCATCATGCTCAATGTCTTTGCTAGTCTTAGGCTGTCAGGAGTCTAGTCATATGTCAGCACTATTCCAAAGTCAAAGGTTTCCTGTCAAACAGCTGTGAATTTGCTTTTTTTTTTTTTTTTAGTGAACTTTTAGTTTAAAAAGCCAACAGTCAATACATAATTAATGTATTGGTTAGGAGGCTAATACAAAGATCTTAATATAATCTAGTATAAAGTTATAATACCTTAAAGATAATGTTTTAGATAATTCATAATTTTATAAAAAAATATCTTTAATTGTTTTAGAACCTCAGTTCAAGTTTTTTTATTATAAATATAATATAAAATATTCAAGTTTTGTATTTGTCTTGCCAAAGTTACTGTTAACAGAAATAAGAGGTTTTTTTAAAACATTTGCAAATTATTTGAGGAAATTTCCAACTTAGGTTAATCCTCTGAAGCAACCTCAAAAAAACTTGTCAGTGTCTTTTTTTTGTTACTCCTTTTTGTTCACCCCTTCAGAGCTGCTCAGAAGGCAGAGACACAGAAAAGAGGACTTTGGTAGCCTTTCCATTCAAAGCCATAGGGTTTTTGTTCTTGATCTTTGAATGTTCTTTGTGTCAAGTAAGTCTAGTTGCAGCAGCAGGTTGGTTTATTGGTGCACACACTTATCTATAACTGTGTAATTTTTTAGAGAAGTGGGTCTCTCTGAAGAATTTCACTAAGTTAACCTGTAAACTTTGACTTCTCTACAGGGGGAGAAAACTATTCAGGCAGTGCCAGCAGGAGCAAAACCTGCTATCATCACTGCCACAAGACCCATCACAAAAATGATTGTTACACAGCCAAAAGGAATAGGGTCCACGGTCCAGCCAGCCACCAAAATCATCCCAACTAAAATTGTTTATGGTCAGCAAGGGAAAACGCAGGTACAGTGAGGACCCATTTCTACCTTGAAATGTACCCCTAAACTTTAATGGGAAGTAAATAATTTTTCACTGTGTTGCCACATTTGTTGCAGGATTCATCTGTGTCTATGAGGAATGGCTTAGGGGTGTAATGAGGTGGCCTTGATTCGCATTTCTCGAGCACAGTGTTTGGATTTGTTAGCTGTTTCTGGAGGCCTAGAGCAAGCCAAAAGGATTTACTGACCTTTTCCATAGCTGAAACTGTCTGGTCATGGCTCCAGATGCCCAAGTCTTACAGCTAATGGCTAGATGGTGAGAGAGAAAAACAGAGTCTGGACATAGGTCATCCATAAAATCTGAGATTTTATTGAAGTTACTTTCTGATTAATGTACATTCTGGTTGTCCCTGCAACTTTATGTAGTTGGTGGGGCTGTATACAGAGAACCTGGCTTATTTCTGGACGCTTTCAGTTTCAGTGTTTTCTCTGGTTGCACTTAGTTGTTAAAAAGAACTAAATTTTATCAGATACAATATTTTGTGTGTCTTGATTGTTCAAGACTGTATTTATTGTGGGCTGAAGAAGAGAGGTGCTTGTCCTTATCAGTCCAGTGCATGTTCCAGCTCACTTGCATAGCTTCCTCTTGTCACATCATTGTTGTATCCAGCCCTGAAAAAATGACTGTTTAGTGGTTTATTGTGTTAAGTACTCCAGATCACTGAGAAGTACATTCTTGTGCATTGTCATTTACCTGGGCTTTGTGGTTTAATATTCAGAGCTCCTGAATTTACAGGTAGACTTTCAGTAAATGATGAATATTATTTAGGTCTTGTACATAGATCTATTTGAGTGGCACACCATACTCCGATTGCTCAGATCTGTTTTCTTGAGTGCCCTTACTGTACATAAAATTTATGTTTCTAATTAGGTTCTCATAAAACCAAAGCCAGTGACATTTCAAGCAACAGTTGTAAGTGAACAAACCAGGCAGCTGGTGACTGAAACGTTACAGCAGGCATCAAGGGTAACAGAGACAGGAAACTCATCTCTCCCAGAAGTGAAAGAAGAACCACAAACCTACACTGAAAGCAGCTCTTCTTCTACAGAGTCCTCCCAGAGCTCCCAAGGTGTGTATTGCTGTCACATCAAATACAAATGGACCCTCTCCAGGGCAGGCTGGCTGGTTTCATATAATTGACCTCATACCTTTGTAGGACAGGTATTCACCCAGTCTGTTAGCAGTGTCACAGTTCACTTCCCATGTGGCTTTATCTTTTATGAGCTATTTACTGTCTGCTTCCATTTCATATGTGAAGAATGGAGGTAATGGTGTCTTGTAGCCTGCAGCCTGTTCCCTCTTTTTGAGGAGTGTGCAAGAGGTAGGCAGTGTAGTCAGGTTGGTTTTTTTAATGACTGCCTGTGCTCTGCCCCCTCTTTCCTTGGTGTGTTGAAGCATCTCTTCACTGCATGACTGAAAGCTGTCATGGGATCAACATTAATTAAAAGCACATTGGTGCTTTTATAGACACATCTATGTGAATCAGGACATACGACAGGCATGCAGGCCTGGTGGGGAAGCTGCCATAGCTTCAGTCTATGATATGGGTGCAGCTCTTTTTGTGGTAGAGGAGGATAAATAATGGAACATAAATAACAGCAGGACTAGGACAGGGGTCATCCTGCTGGGTTTGGCACTGGGGAGGCCACACCTTGAATCCTGGGTTCAGTTTTGGGCCCCTCCCTCCAAGAAGGACCTTAAGGGACTGGAGTGTGTCCAGAGAAGGACAACAAAGCTGGGGAAGGCTCTAGAGCACAAGTCTGGTGAGGAGCAGCTGAGGGACCTGGGTGTGTTTAGCCTGGGGAAAAGGAGGCTCGGGAAACTTTCTGACTCTTTACACATATGTGAAAGGAGTTTGGAGCCAGATGGGGGTTGATGATGTAGCAAGCAACAGGACAAGCGGAAATGGCCTGACTTTGCACCAGGGGAGGTTAAGGTTGGACATGAGGGACAATTTCTTCCCTGAAGTGTTTGTCCAGGGCTGTGCCAGCCTGCCCAGGGCAGTGGTGGAGTCCCCATCTCTGGAGGGGTTTCCAAGCCGTGGAGATGTGGTGCTGAGGGACGTGGGTCAGTGGGGACCTGGCAGTGCTGGGGGAACAGTTGGACTCAGTGATCTTAAAGGTCTCTTCCAACCAAAACAATTCTATGACCTTTGCTGTAGAATTCTGTAACTGTTGGTCTATACTGTAATTTTAAGTAAGTTTAGGATGTTTGGAAGATTCAATGAATTTATCAAAATGTAGGAGCTGTTACTCAGAATGCTGAATACTGCTAAAACCTTCTGAAAAAGAGTTCAGTCCAAGGCAAATTCAACATACAAATAAACCTGCTGAGCTTGGATTGTTCAAAGCTTTTACAAACAACTAACATACAAGATTATTGTTTTTTTCTGGAAACTGTTCATAACATTAGCAGTGGTTTACTTCAAGAGTCAATTGTAATAAAAACTCGTGTTGCAGAATGGGAGTGTGTAGTGTTCAAAGTGCTAGTGGTTAATGAGTAAGCTGCTCTGATACTGAACTGTAGCCCTGCAACCCAAAATGTTTCTGTAATGACTGGTTGTGCTTTTGTTCTTTTGCAAGCAGATTCTCAGCCTGTAGTCCATGTGATTGCTTCGAGAAGTCAAGACTGGTCAGAACATGAAATTGCTGTGGACACAAGCCCTACAATAATTTACCAGGATGTATCCAGTGAATCTCAGTCAGCTACTTCCACGATAAAAGCTTTGCTTGAACTTCAGCAGACAACAGGTGTGAAAACCTGTTCAGGATAAGTTCAAAGCTTATTACTTGCTTGAACAGCAGTTTGTAATATGTTTTCTAATGGCAAAGCACTTAACCTTGAATCATCTTAATTCCTTTCTTACTATCCTGTAGCAGTTAGTTTGAATCTAGCATAAAATATTCACTAATTAAACTTTTGCATTTATATCGGAGGTTTATTTTATTATGGAGGCTTATATATTGGCGGTTTATTTTCTGTTTTTCTCTTCTTCTAAAGCAGTGAAGGAAAAGTTAGAATCAAAGCCAAGGCAGCCTACCATTGACCTGAGCCAAATGGCTGTGCCAATCCAGATGACCCAAGAAAAGAGGCATTCTCCAGAAAGTCCCTCAATTGCTGTAGTAGAGTCGGAATTAGTTGCTGAATATATCACAACTGGTAAGTGACTAAAGCAGTGCAATGATGGGCTTGCAGTTGAAGTCTGGGGACTTTATTTTGGAGTTTTCTTACAACCGGTTTCATCTGTGTTTTCACGATATGTTGTTGTAGAAGAGATGAGTCTTCTCTTTCACTCTTGAGACCCTGCGCAGGACACTGAGGTTGCATCTGCTTTTCTGGGGTGTCGTGGAGAATGTGTCTAAATTGAAGCAACTAGGATGTTGCTTCAAGACATCCTAGTTGGACAGATTATCTGTTCTCTGATCTGATGGAGAGGACAGGCTGTGTCCCACTTACCTTTAAGGAAAATGTCTAGTAAGGAAAAAGTGGAAAATGAAGTTATAGGAACTGTATGCTTTGTACATATCAAGAGGAGTCAGACTTTCAGCTAATTTAACCCATATTTGCACATTACTTGCTTACCAGCACTAAGTGGGTTTTTAAGCCAGGTGTACATTTAGCCTGTTCATATGGTCCCCAGTTTCTCCATTTGCTAGAAGGCTTTAAACTGATAAATTTACACTTCTTAAACTAATTATTCAAATTGAAATGATGGTTGGGATTCAGCTTTTTAAATTATTGACTCCTCCTATCTGGTTGTCTGTTTTGTGCAAATGCTTGACTCCCTTGACTCTGCTCCCTGCTACCACAGAGCACCAAGTGTGAGCCGCTTTCCATAAACACGTGAGAGGATCAAATTTTCCATTTTAATTTCTTAAGTCCACATTATTGATCTCCCTACTTTATTTGGAAAAGAAAAGCAGAATTGTATTGAAAATCCTCCCTGGAAAAGAGGAATAAAACTTGATTATATTAAACTGTATAAGTATATATCCATACCTCTAGTGGTTTTAGTATGAAATGTCTAATCTGATTTTTTCATTTTTCATGTGCCTGTTCTGTACCTCTTCCCTTTGCTTCCATCCCTTGTATGGTCTAAATCTAAAATGTGTGAAATTGGAGCTGGGGGGACATGTTATTGTTATTCTTTTAAATAGCACTTACTGTATCTGGCTTCAATTTTGAATGTTTTAGTCGTGCTCCCTTGGATCTCTCTTAAAACAAACTCAAAACTACAATAAATAGTGTTAAAGTGATCTCCAGTTAATAGTCTGTTATCTTCACTGCCACAGATACTGTGCACTGAGCTTCTGTTCAAGGTTCCAGTTTTTGCTGGGTCTTGCTGTAAAAGTTGATGTGAAGTAGGGCCCGTTACAGGGAGGATGGGAAATTACAGTCGGTGTCTTTTGCAGATATAAGTCCTCTTGAGCATCTTAGAAGCAATATGAAGTGCAAAAGTTGCATGTTCCCCATAGCTATGATTATTCTTCAAAATACTGGGATTTTTGTAACCCCTGAGTTGATATACAGGGATCTACCAGAGAAGTGCAGGCTGCTGTGCATTGACTAGCAACAGTTTGTGCTACAGCACAAAATGGTTTATTTTGCTCTTAGATTTCTGTCCTTTCCCCCAGTTTCTCTGAACACTGTCAAGGCACGCAGGTAATTTGGAGTGTTTCTTTTTGGTTTAATTTGTGCTTCTCCATATCCACTGGTAATGCACGTAGCTGTATTTTCTGCTAAAAGTTTGGTAGCAAGGTAGTAAACAGTCTGTGATGTGTTGTGAAATCTCCTGTGTGCCCCCAGATGAAAGGATCAGGCACATTTTATACAGGAGCTGGAGCTCAGCATGCGCTTCCTCGTGAGATGAAGGGAGCAGTTCACACATCTTAGTGTCACCATTTTTTGTCTGTCTGCAGACTCAGGAAGACAACACTGTATTGGTTCACATTCGGAAGAGTATCTACACAACCATATAGGTTAGAAATTTTATTTTTAAATGAAGTTTTCAATTGTGCAGGAACTGTTGGGGGATATCCACGATGAACCGGGCACAGCATGCAGGCCGGTATTGATATAATCCAGCTCCTTTTTTGGAGTGGTAAGGGGAAATAATCATATTCATTCAAAAGAAGACCTTTCTTTTAACTTTCGGGAAGGTCACTAGAAACTTTTTAACTTTCAGTTCTGTTAAACTGTTTGTTCTCCTTCAGTTATATTAATTCTTTGTAGCTAAAAAGTTAATTAAAGCAAGTTTTTTTTGTATTAGTATGGACAGGCATAAAGTAATTTAGATTCATGTCTTATCAGTGACTGCAATATAGAATAGTTTGTGGTTTGTATCTTTTCCTCAGAAGATCATTTCCCTGTCAATCCACTATTTAATTACAGAGCCATCACTGCAGCTCCATAACTCATGCTGGATTTGTTCTAAAAAGTGACATAGGCCCATGACAAGGTCTCCATTTTTTGATCCGTAATTTCTGATCAACCTTTCTTGCTTTTATAGCACAGAAGTATTTTCTAATGGCTCATTTTTCAAATTTAGCCTATGTTCTGGAGAACGTTCCTTGCAATTTAGCAGTGGCAGAAATTCGGTCAGCAAGGCTTGCTGTTCTTAATTGCAGTCAATTCTGCAGGGCTTTTAACATCATGTAAACCACAGACTAACCTGTGCTCTACAGCTGGTGCTGTACAAAGAACCCAGCTGAAAACAGAGGATAAATTCATTGCAAAGTTGGTGCGTTGGCGGAGGGAGGCCAAAGTTGGTGTGTTGGCAGAAGTTTTGACCAAGACTGATTGCTTAGCAAATGGAGGCAAAAGCAAAACCCCTGAGATGCTGCTTTAACAGGCTTCTCAGAGTAGATGTACACTTTAAGGTTGAAGCTAGCATACAGTAAAAGATGTTTTTCATACTCAGGTCTTTATTTTGCTCGTATATGCTTTCAGTCGAAGCCTAAAATGCAAAGCAGATAGCTGAAGTGACTTCAGTTAGTTCTGGAGAAGTGCCACTGACCTCTTTACTTCCAGTCAGCCATCGGTCCCAGCCCCACCAGCAGTCATCTCAGCCCCAGAGGACTCTGCTGCAGCATGTGGCTCAGTCGCAGACAGCAACGCAGACTTCTGTTGTGGTGAAATCTATCCCCGCATCCTCCACAGGCGCCATTACCCATATCATGCAGCAGGTTGTACCTTTTCTTTTCCCAACAGTCTAAACAGCAGTAGGCTCTGTGAATTGTGCAGGGCCAGGGCTTGTTCTGAACGAGCAGGTCATGTTGCTGCGACTGAAAATTAAGGCCAAATTAATAACTTGGGGTTCGTATCGCCTGGTTTTGATGGTGAGGGTGGTGGGATCAAAGGGAGGCAGTTAATGAGGTTGCTTGAGAGTGGAACTAACAGCCACTGTGCTTCCTGGATGAGTTCTTGCTGTCTGTATGTCATTTCACCAGCAACAAGGTGGGTTTATTCTGTGTGTTACGCTGCAAGGGCCCAGGTACTTTGGATTGTGTTGGTGTTAGCATAGGGGGAAGAGGGACGAGGCAGAACCTGAGCAGTAGGCAGAGCACACAGGGATCTTTTTCATTTGAAGGCTTTAGTTTGTGAATAGGCAAACTTCTCTGAATCAAAAAGTATGATTGTATTAGACCAGTGCCTTGAGGATCCAAAACAATTCCAACAAACAGTGTCAGTGTAACTGGTGGTGAGATCTTGCTGAAGCTGCTCCAGTGCCTCTGTTCAAGACCTGCTCAGCTCTCTGGTGCTGTAACTTCAGCTGTGGACCAGGACAGTGCTATGTTAGGTTATAAACCCACTTCAGAGGGTGTGATCTCACAGGTGTTTGAGTAGGTTACTTCATTTTGCTAAATTAATACGTTTATACCATGGTGTATAAAGTATAGGAGCGTAGATCTCTTGCTTCCTCAGATCCCTCAAAAAATTAAACGATGTTTAGGCAAGGCCCAAGAAAAATTGCAATAAAATTTTGAGGAAGGAAGGAAGGAGATGAGAGGATCTCTACTGAAATAGGGTAGGCTGTAGGTATATGAGGAGCTGGGGAAGAAATGATGGAAAAGATGACTAGGTTCTCAAGAGGCAGAATAAGAGTTTATTGTGCAGAGAAGCTCTGGCTTTAATGGGGAGTTACTGGTTCAACCATCTGCTAATCCCTGCTGCTTCATAGCCAACTGCCATGCAACCTTAGGGGCTTTGAACCTTAGTCTGACACATGGTAGGGCAGCATCATCTCCATTGAGGATTAGTTACGCAGTTGATGTTGCCACATAGAGATGTACTGCATTTTAACATGATAAAAATGGCTGTTGATTGCTTATGTATTGTGGAATCTCCACGTAAGGCTATCTTTTTATACATGAATTGGCAGTCTGTAATGGTAAAGTAAGTTACAGTAGTTCAGTTGAAACATGAAAAATAGTTTTGAGACTGTGTATTCTTTTAACTTGTATTTCTCCTTGCTAACTTGCTCTAACTTCTTCTTATTAAGGCCTTAAGCAGTCACACTGCATTTACCAAACACAGTGAACAACTTGGAACTGAGGAAGGAGAAGTGGAAGAGATGGACACCTTAGATCCTCAGACTGGTCTCTTTTACAGATCTGCCCTGACACAGTCACAGGCACAAAAACAGCAAAAACTGAGTCAGCCACAGCTGGAACAGACTCAACTGCAAGTGAAAACTCTGCAGTGTTTCCAGACTAAGCAGAAGCAGACAATCCACCTGCAGGCCGATCAGATCCAGCACAAACTCCCTCAAATGCCCCAGCTTTCTATAAGGCATCAAAAGCTAACCCCCCTGCAGCAAGAACAAGCACAGACCAAACCAGATGCACAGCACCCCCCACACCACATGATGGCCAAAGAAAGGCAACTCCCTACCTTAGTGGCACAGCCACAGCAAACTGTAGTGCAGGTGCTTGCAGTAAAAACCACGCAGCAGCTGCCCAAACTGCAACAGGCACCAACGGCACAAAAAATCTACGTGCAACCCCAACCCCCCCAGAGTCAAATGCAGCTACCTGCCTCTTCAGAGAAACAGCCAGCAAGCCAGGTAACGGAATATTGATAGCATGCAAAATACACGTCGCTGTTCAAGGAGAAAAAAAAAAAAAATCCAAACCCAAACACCAACCCTGTCGCTGTAGCAGTGTTTTGTCCTGGCAAGAGAGAACTCCTCGTTCCGCTGGTATTAATTACCCATCAGAAGGTTGACACTAGGAAAGAGAAGCACATGTTATAGGGGAAAAAAAAAAATCCATAGAGCTCACAAACGTGTTTTGTTGGACAGTTTTTACGAATTTCTGCCACCACTGGTGCATGGAATTTGTCCCTTATTATTTTCTTCTGAGTTTTAGATACAACACGTTATTAATTCCCATTCCCGTAGCAGCTTTTATTTCTCTGGAAATAAAGATGAATACACTGCAGTCTCCTAAGCCTCTCCATTGTACATCTTCCTTTGTAGTTTACATCTTCCTGAAGTTTTATGGCTTTCATGTACAGGAATGATTTGATTTTCCTTGGGAGGGAAAAATGTGAAGACTGAGCAATGTGAAAAAACAAACAAACAAAAACCAAAAAAAAAACCACCCCAAAACTTATTTTAACTAACTTCAGAAAACTACAATTATTATTATTTTTTTTTTTTAGCCCTTTCAGGAATACATGAGAAAACAAGTGAGTTAACAAACATCACATGGGGATGTAAATCCCAAAGGAAAACGAGGCTGCTGTGGTATTATACTGTTACAATCCTTATCAAGCAGCCTAAAGAGCTGCTTTTCCCCAGGCTTCAATTAACTGCTACCATATCATTGCTAATTCCTTTGTTAAAACACTGAGTTTCAACTGTCTTCCTAATAGCAAGTATGTTGTTTGTGCCATACTGTCCTTGGAAATATTGATTAGATTTTCAATTTTTAAAAAAAAAAAATTAAAAATCTAGCTGTAACATGCACAACAAAAATTTGATTTTCAGGTGCAGCATCCAAATGTAACGCAAGGATCCACTGTTCCAAAGATAACTTTTGAGGGGCATCAGCCTCCTTCTGTTTCAAAGGTAGCAGGTGACAGTTTTGTGCCCAAACTGGCGTTGCCAGGTACCAGCCTATTTCCCACGCAGGCCTCCGCGAAGACAGCAGTAGCAGATATTGTGAGAGTGTCTATGGTGGGAGCTCAGATTGATACAAACGTAGAACACGCGCTAGTGGATCCCCCCGACAAGACCATGTCCACTAGTAAACTGGCTAGCGAAGCAGAGTCGTCACCTTGTACCCAGGTGCCCAGGGTGACCTCGGTAGGGATGACAGCAACTTCCATCCCCCAGCAACAGACACGGTCTGAAGCCAGTTCAAGTCCTCCTGCTGTTGGGCCTACTTTAACAGAGAGGAAACCCGATGCACAAGGAGTGTCTACAACAAACCAATTTATACACATTCAGAATATATCACAAAAGAAAGCTGAAGAGAGTTCATCAGAAATTGTTATCCAGGTAAGAGAAGACTGGAGGAAATAAGGCAAAGGTTGAGCAGAGGAAACTCGTGTCTAGTGTCATGGTAGCAACTGAACGATGTTTTTGTTTTCTTTCCCCAGTTTTGGTTTTTTTCTACCCTTGGAATACATTACTGCTACAGAGCATGCAGTTCTTAAACGGAGCTGGAGTGTCTCTAGCCCTGTGTCATTCACTGTGTCCTCGGTGTCTTCCTTTTTCTGTTAAGAAAACAAACCAAGCTTATCTGGTATTGCAGAGTACTTTTAGTTGAAATGCTTAAATGTGACCTTTGACACTTGCTATGGAACTATGATCTAGAGTTTGTTATAATATCTATTAATGCTATCTCTGAGTATAAAATCAGTGTAAAAGAAAAATGAAACTGGAGTTCTCTTTACTGGGAAAGTTCCACAAATAAGGTCTGGATTCAGAAGGCTTGTTCATTTAACTTATAACCTGTCCTACCAGTTCTGAGATAAAATGACTATTGATCTTTAGCCTAAATGTTTTGAGTCGTTGCCTGACTGATGATTGGTATTTTTATTGATTCTGCTGTCTTACATATGATGTTTTATGATATAATAATGTGGTCAGAATGTCAATTGGGGAAGTATTTAAGTCATCCGAGGACTTGCAGTGGTATAATATGAATCTTTGAAGACAACTTAGCATGATACATGTTCACACAAATGATAGCATGGATTTAAAAGGTTTTATTGTGTCATATTTGTACTGCAGTGAAAATGCTTCTGAGCTGGGAACTAATTTGTGCATGGAGCTTTCAAATTTTTCATGATACTTTGTAAAATCTTCATTGCACCTAACTTTGCTTTTGTAGAAACCATCATTTTTGTACTAATTTTTAGTCTTCATTTCCCTAAATAGACAAAGGTAGACTTCTATTTTACTTCAAATCTGTATATTTTAAGAATCTGTTTTGTGTATCACTGTGGCATGCTATGAGCTATTTCAAAAGTAAAATACTGCTCAGAATTTCAGCTGTATGAAGTCATAGATTTAATTTCTAGAACCTATATGACAGCATAAGGAGAAATAAATAGCTTAGATCTGTTGTGTTTCCTCAGCCTCTGCTGCTGCTGTTCTGAGCAGGGCCAGAGCTTATATTGTATGCAGAAAACATCGCTGGTCCTTATACCTGAATGTCTTGTCTGAAAAGTTAAGAAGAAGATGAAGCTGAATAAAATAGAGACTAGACCATAGCCTAGGAGGAAGATCTTCAGTACGAGGGTGGCAAGACCCTGGAAGGGAGTCACCTAACCCAGAGAGGTTGTGGATGCCCCCTCCCTAGAGGTGTTCAAGGCCAGGTTGGATGAGGCCTTGAGCAACCTAGTCTAGCTGAGAGGCATCTCTGCCCATGGCAGAGAGATTGGATTAGATGATCTCTAGGGTCCCTTCCAACCTAAGCCATTCCATGACTATGAAAATATTATCTCAACTTTGTGCTTGCGGAACCATGGGTGGTGGGCGCTGGTGGTTTAGCTGTTGATTATGCCGTCACAGACCTTTAGTGAAGATCCAAAGTGCCTTAAGAGCAAGATTATTCAAGTTTTATCTTTCACAATGTAATCTGGGCTGTGTTGAAGCCTTAGTTTTTATATAATGTAACTTGTAGGGGGCCTTAGCTAGAGAAAATTGCTCTTGGAAACCAAAAATCACTTTTCCATGAATACCTGCACTTGCAGATGCCTTCCACCTGTGAAAACTGTTAAAAATCATTTCTTTTCTTTCAGACTAGCCCTCACTATTCCATCCCTCATCACTCCAGCTCCAATGTGGTAGTGGAACCCAGTGGGCTCCTGGAGCTCAACAACTTCACCAGCCAGCGCCTCGACGATGAGGAGACGGCCATGGAGCAAGATGTGGACAGTAGCACTGAGGACGGCACTGAGCCCAGCCCCTCTCGAAGTTCTGCTGAGCAATCCTAAGGAATTGGGACACTGGAGTGCACTTTAAAATGTCTTGGGATTTCTAGTATCCAAGATGCCCTTGCATTGTGATGTCTTAGAGCACTTTGCCTATTAGAGTTGTCCATCGGACCCTTGAAGCATCAGTGTGTTTTAACAAGATGGTATTGCAAAAACTGCAGCTTCGGAATTGTTTCCCAAAAAAAAAAAAGAAGGAAAAAAAAAAGAAAAAGGTGTAGTTACCAAGATGTAGTAAACCTGTGACAGTGGAATGTACTCCTGGTCAAAAAGCAAATCTGCGGCGAATTCTACAGCTCGTGCTATGAAGCCCTTGCCCAGATACTGAAACTTCAGCTTTCAGTGAAGAGGGATTGTTATTTTGCTGTGTCTTTTTGTTAGCTGTTGAGCAAAACGCCAACAAAAGAGAATGTTTAATAAATATTTGTATTTTTTAAATAGCATGTGAGAGAAAAAGTGTCTCTGACAGTGCTGGACAAGCCCCAGGAATTTTGGAATTGGTTAGCCTTCTTGCACTTGTGCTCACTTAAGGAGTTTTTAGGCTTATGACAAAAAAAAAAAAATAGGGTTTTTTTTTGTTTTTTTTTTTTTTTTTAATTCTTGTTGGTAAATGTTTGGAATCGAGCAAAATCACTTAACTGGTAGCAAAGTGGATTTGCTGGTGGATTTTTGTTTTCATGCTTTACAAGAAGTAGGGTAACGGTGTACGAGGCATTTCTTTGTGCCATAAGCACATGAAATGCTCATCTAATCTAATTAATCTTTGATTATTTATTTAAATATAAAATTTAAAGTGAGGCCAAGTTTATAAAAAGTTCCTGTGAAACAGGCAGGTGTGTGAATTCTAATACAAACGGGGGTGGAGGGTGTGGATTTTGCTCTAAGTCCGTTTTTCAAAACTGGGGATAAGTGGTTCAGCATCTTTCAACGTTGAACCTCCGAATTTAGAAGTGAGCTAAGGCTTTTAAAAAAAAAAAAAAACAACTGTATTTTACTCTTACATGCTGTTTTTAAAGTGACCATTTTTGGAGTTTAAATTGGTATACAGTGGTAGGTTTCAGAAATTAGCCTTATGACTTGGCTTGTTGAAGCAATACATTGGGGTTTTGTGGTAGTTACAAGCCACCAAGAGAGGTTTGGGTTCAGATGGGAGAAAAGAACCAGTTTTAATACATTCTGCTAATGAAGACAATACTTTTTTTTTTTCCAAATGTATATAAAACCACGTTTTTAACTGTTTTGTATAGATTTCATTATAAATAACTAAGCATTTTAAGACTTGGACATATCATTTAATTGTATATACATCTATCAGCCTAACTGCCCACTTTTTGGTGCTGAAGTACTACTGTAAGTAGATTTCATCCAAAGTCTAATACAGCTTTTTTTTGCGTCAGTCTTTTTTTTTAAGCTGTGATTTTACTGTTGATACTGTAGTTCAGTTCCAACCAGAGTAACTCAAAAAAATACAAAACCTAAAAAAAACAAAAATTACCTTATTGTCCTGAGTATCCACCTATGTAAGAACATGCAGTAACCCCTAGATGGTGCTCTTGGTTTTCATCTCTCCTCAGGTTTCTTATCAGTTAATGTCCTGGTTTGAGTTAGAACTGAACTAATTCTGTTCAGTGATTTTACTTTCATACACTTTTTTTTTTTTTTCCCCTTCTGTTTTCTTTTCCATCAGAATTAGTTCCAAAATAATGTAGTTTGTTATGGTGGAGAAGTGTCCTGATAAATTCAATGTGCAAATACTGGAACGGTGAGTTAGAAAACTTTTAATTATCTTGGTGATACCTTGATGCTGGAATAGGTATTGGTTTGGTTTCTGCTGCACTTGGTGCTCAGGTTGGAAGAGAAAATATGTATTAAATGACACATACCATATCCCTTCTCTAGTAAAAAAACCCAAACCAACCCAAAACCATACCTATATGCCATCCCTTGATGGTTCAGGTTTCAACAGTTGTTTAGGAGCTTTTACTCTTGTTCTAGTGAAATAAGTGACCAACAAGAGTGACCAAGTTACGATCCAAGTCCTGAAAGTTCCACGTTGCTACAGAATGACAAAGTGATTTAATGCAGGTTTTGCTGCCTGTGGGATTGGACAGTCTGTTGTGCTTTGCAGATGCCAGCTAAGACATCCTCTGTAGTTTTCCATACACAGTTATGAAAAGCCCAGAGCAGATGACACACAGTTCTTCTGGCTTCTATCAGATTTTCAATGTCACCTGAGGCTGTGCAGTGTTCTGAGCAACCCTGGCATATCTAGGGCTGAAAGGCCATGAGAATATCAAGTAGAGCAAGATTTTTCTTCAGCCTTTTTGCACAAAAACTTTGCCTTAAGTAACAGCATCAGATTTGGGTGAAGGTAAATGCTCCCTCCAAACAAAAAGGGGTTTCTAAGAAATGGCACAAGGTGAATTTGACTCTCCTAGTGCATTAAGTATGTTGTTGAGTTCTGGTCTAATTTATTCCGATGGTTTATCCAAGACTGTTGTTTGCATCTTTAGTGATGGCTTTGCAGCGGCAGTTTGAACAACTACCCTGAAGTATTTGACAGTTCCTTGGAGATGGCAGGATCTCTCTTAAAAACACGAGAGCTTGTAGAGTTGCTGTGGGAGGTGATTGTTTTCAGACTGACACATTGAGTGTGTGCTTGGGGTGTCTAAGGAACATGTAAGAAGTGTAGAAAAAGGACTTTTGCAATCAATGCACTCATTGATGAAACTCCTCTCATGATGATTTCCCAAATTAAGCTGGATTGTTTCAGATTCTCTTTATTTAGTTTGTCTGTTCCAGCACATCATCATATAAATCCCGTTAATCATAGAATCCTTTTGGTTGGAAGAGACCTTCAAGATCATCAGGGCCAACTGTTAACCCAGCACTGCCAGGTCACTAAGCTGTGTCCCTCAGCACCACATCTACATGTCTGAAATCCCTCCAGGGATGGGACTCCACCAGTTCCCTGTGCAACCTGCTCCAGGGCTTGACAGCCCTTTCAGGGAAATTCTTCCTGAGACCCAACCTAACCCTCCCCTGGTACAACTTGATAATAGGGAATATTATGGGTGTGTTTAGAAGAGTGCGGGCAGCAGGTTGAGGGAGGTTCTCCACCTCTACTCTGCCCCAGTGAGGCCACCTCTGGAGTATTGTCTAGTTCTGGGCTCCCCAGTTCAAGGAACTACTGGAGAGAATCCAGCAGAGGCTATAACAAAGATAAATGAACTGGAGCATCTTTCTCATGAGAAAAGGAGGAGAGCCCTGGGGCTGTTTACCCAGGAGAAGAAAAGAAGAGCGGATCTGCCCAGTGCTTCTCAGCATCTCAAGGATGGGGGTCAGACTCTTGTTAGTGGTGCCGAGACAGCACAAGGGGCAACAGGCACCAGCTGGAACCCAGGAGGTTCCACCTGAGCAGGAGGAGAAACTTCTTTGGTGTGAGGGTGGCCGAGCCTGGAGCAGGCTGCCCAGAGAGGCTGTGGAGTCTCCTGCTCTGGAGAGGTTCCAAACCCACGTGGATGTGATCCTGGGCACCCTGCTGTGGGTGAGCTGCTGGAGCAGGGGGCTGGATGAGATGATCTCCAAAGGTCCCTTCCAACCCCCACCATGCTGTGGCTGTGTGATTCTGTATAATACACAAGATGAAGTAAAATTAATAGCCAAGGTACTAATTTTTTTCCTACTTAGTTGTTTTTTTGACAACAAGTGTGAGGAGACGTGCTGAGAACGTTTACCCTCCTCCCCTTTTTCATGAACTCCAAGCAGCGATGCCTGTTCCTTGTCCTGCCCTGCAGATGTTTCATACCTGCCTATGGGATATTTCCTTCATCCTACTGCAGCAGTATATCCACTCCTCAGAGCCTTTTATCACTGAGCTGCTCAAAATCAAACATCAGTGTCTAAGGGAACATTTACATGTCCCTCCTCCCTAATAAGCTGCATCATTCTTCCTGAAATGCTTTTGATGTCCCTCCTTGGAACAGCGGAAAGATGAGCAATGGTGACGAAGATGATGATGATGATCTTTGGTACTAGGAAGCAGCAGGGGATAACCTTTAACTTGAGAGGAAGCTGTGTATGAGTTGGAGAGCAAGTGAAACAGCATTAAAAGGCCAATTTGAATTCAGTATTTTAATAAATGTGCCTGGTGCTGCAGCCGTGAATATATTAATATTTTTTTTTAAATAGATGCTAAGAAAGTGTAATGAAATTGGAGGAAGTATTGAGACGCGGGAGTGGTTCTGTGCATTTCAAAGACATGTGCAATCAACAGGGGACTACACGTGTTTCTGGGAAGATTTAAACATCAGAGTAAAAGTATTTTCAGCCTCAGTTTGTTGTCCCACTGACAAAATGAACTTTTGAAGTTCCAGGGCAGAAGAGAATCATACAATCATTTAGGTTAGAAAAGGCCTTTTAAGATCATTGGTTCAACTGGGAGGTCCCCACTGACCAATGTCCCTCAGCACCAAATCTCCATGGTTTTGAAACCCCTCCAGGGATGAGGACTCCACCACTGCCCTGAGGAGCCTAGGCTAGGCCTTAACAGTCCTTTCAGGGAAGATGCTTTTCCTAATATCCAACCTAAGCCTCCTCTGGCACAGCTTGAGGCCTTTTCCTCTTGTGCTATCACTCATTACATGGAAGAAGAGACCAATCCCCAGCTGGCCCCAACCTCCTCTCAGGGAATTGTTGAGAGCTAAAAGGTCTCCCCTGAGCCTCCTTTGCTCCAGGCTCAACAACCCTGGGTCCCTCAGCTGCTCCTTAATAAGATTTGCTCTCTAGACCCTTCCCCAGCTTCTCTGGACATGGGCCAGACCCTCAATGTCCTTCTTGGAGTGAGGAGCCGCAAACTGAACCCAGTATTTGGGGTGCAGCCTCATCAGTAACAAGTATAGAGATAATAGAAAAGCAGAAGCTGCTTGCAGTTGTGGCATCTTACATGTGGAGGACCCTTTGAAGAGAATGCATGACTAAATAGATGACATTTAAAAAAAACCCCTAAGAACTTAAAAAAAAATCAGAAAGAAACTTAAGACTAGATGCTTTTGTCTGTAGTGTAGAAATAGTGCCTGCAGTTGAAAGGTTTCGTGGATGAAAGTGGTTTTGCATCCCCATAGGTACCCTGCAAAGACAAAAGGTTTAAGCTTGGTTGTGTTCGGTCAATACACAACTTTTATCATAATTTAAGATAAGGAACTATGTTTGGTTCCTGTATGTCTGTGGTGTGCTCAGAACTTGCTCCTTCCCCTGGGTTTGATGTGAACCATGAAGAATCATTGCTAACAGCCTGTGCAAAGTTTCCGTCCATGCTGTGGGGCTTAGAGTTTTTCCCAAACCCAAAGTCTGTCTTGAAAATCTGTGAATCTGGTTTCTTCCTGTAGAAATGCAATACATAGCTTAGAATGAATTTAGAACTTAACATTGTTTATCAAAGTGGAAGTTAGGGGAGAAGTACCTTAAGATGTGTTTGTGGGTTCCTGTACAACAGTTGTCACTATGGACATTTTAGTCTGGTATGGAAGCACAGAAATGGAGATGTGACAAAATCAATACCAAGAGTAATGATAATTGATTAAGGTTAATTGGGAGTGCTGTGCTTTTTATCACTTGGAGTCTTCTCCCCAACGGGCACAGAGGCTGCAGGTCGAAATCCAGCGACCCCAGAACTCTCTGTGGCAATGAACCTAGACAGTTGCTTTGATATGTTAAGGCTTGAAACTGTGAAAAAGTACTTAGTAGCACCTTGAGGCAGCTAGAGCTGGGACTGGCAGCTGGAGGTGTTTGGTCATCTTGGATGGGTTGTGATGGTGGTGCGTTGTTTTCTCTTTCACTGTACTTGGGTGAGAAGTTAGTGGTGTGTTATAAACAGGATAATGAGTACCTGGGAACTTGTTCATCATTTCTAGAGAAAAGGGTCTCTGAGTTGTTTGAGGCAGGAAAGATGCTAAGAGGACTTCAAGCACTGGGGACTGAAGAGTAACAACATGGCCTTGAATCATTTTTGGAGTCCAGGGCTGTTAAAACTGTCCAATAAATACTACTCCAGATCAGGTCCTATTCAAAACATCATATGATTTTGGTTTTGCCTGGCTGCTTTTGAAAACCAGAAATTTTTATGATGATACTTGATGTTTTTCTCAGCTTCCCATCTCTTAGTAGGTTTTTAGCAGTTCTGAAATTTTCTGAGACCCGGTTTTCTTCAGCTGCCTTTATTAAATGGATTTTGTCATAAAGAAAATGTATCACCTAACTGGAAGTGTGTAATTGAAACCTTGGGCTCTTTGGGTTGTCACAGAAGCCTTCAGAGGGTGATAGGCATGTCATCCAGTCTCTCATGAACTATGTATAGGAATTCCAACCAAATGGTTTGGGTTGAAAGGGACCTTTAAAGATCATCTAATCGTTGTTCGAATGCTCAAACTGCCTACCATGAATCCGCTATAGCAGAGCTTTTACAAAAGGGGCCATTGACTGTCTCCGTAAGCATAACCCTTTGAGCCGGATGCTTGGTCGGGCCAGACTTTTTATGCAGACTAGTTAATCCTTAGCTAAATACAAGTCTTTTTTAAAAGCAAAGCAAGCCTTTTTTAAAAGCAAAGCAAGCCCATGTGCAGAGTATCTTCTGCTTGGTGTTTGTGTCAGGTCTCTGATTTCCTAATTCTCTTTGTTCCTAGGAAGCTGCTTTCTCCGTGAGTTTAATTCAGACCTGTAACCTGCTCTGCTGTCTCTTGTTCTTCTCGCATAAAGATAAAGCTGTGAATGACTTTGATAATTCCCATGGAGAGAATGGGAATGCTTGCATCCCTTCCCTGCAAGAAACTTCTCAGTGCCTGAGACCTGAATACAGCAAAGTGCTGGGAACGGTTCCTCACGCACTCACATGGTCAGGGAGGTTGGCAGCAACCTCTGGAGATCATCTAGTCCAACTCTCTTGCTCAAAGCAGGGTCAGCTGGAGCAGGATGCTCAGGTCCAGCTGGGTTTCTGGAAATCTCCTGTGATGGAAACTCAACAACCTGTTCCAGTGTTTGACCACCTGCACATCCATTTTTTTTTCTATTATTTAAATGGAATTTCCTGTTTTTGAGTTTGTGCCCATTATCTCTTGTCCATTCCTTGGTTACCACTGAGAAAAGTTGTGAGTCTGTCTTCTTTACATCCCCATAAGGTTTTTAAGCACATGGAGGAGATCCCCGTTCAGCCTTATGCCCCAAAACCTGAATGGCTGCAAAGCCAGGGATATAAAATCCTTGGAGAAATCACTTTGGTTTAAAGTTCTCAATAACTTGGTCGAAGGCATGTGTTGAGATGTCCGACTTCTGACTTGAGTCCTTGTTGGTGGGAGGATTTCAATGGCAAGCAATGCAAAACCTGCTGCTTTCAGGGCTCTGGGAAATAAATGCAGTTATAACTATTGTCAAGGCAGCTTGGAGGGATGATAGCCATGGGCTTTTGGGAGCACAAAAATAATACCAGGAAATAGTTTGAAATTATACCCAGAGAGGCTGCAATAAGATTTTCCTGTTGTGTATCACATGGAGATCATCTGCCTCCTCCAGAGTTGGGATCAGGTGCTTTCTATGGGGTGTCTACGTGTCCCAAAGACTGGAAAACAGGAATTTGTTCACGGTATGAATTTGTCCAGAAATTAATTTCTCCCAGTGATGCAAGAATTTGTTATTTTGTGGATGGTTTTATTTGGTTGTTTGGCTGAGTTTTTTTTAAAAATATTATTCTTTGTATCTTTTTTTGTTTGTTTGTTTCCTGTCAAGATTTTTTTTCTTTGTTTGAACTAAATGTCACAGTCAGATGTCATAGCAAGCCTGGGCTATTTATAGTGGAAAGGAGCAGTATCTTGACTTTCAAAGTCTCTAGCACAGAATTAAATGCGCGATTTTTCTGGTCAGGAAATGGCAAAGGTTTGTTTTGAAATAAGCAGTAAAAGCAGAGCCTGTAGTATAAACAGCTACTCTGGGGTACTGTGAGGGGGGAAGTGCTGTTTTGGACACCAGGACTGCGTAAAACATTACTGATCCTGAGACAAAAGTGAGATTTTTAATGTGTTTCTTTTCTGTTGTGATTGCTTTTCTCCTTGCCCTGGTGGTTGAAGAAGACGCTCTTACCTCTGTAGTTACACCTTTGGGATCTTCTCTCCTTTCATCCATTTTCAGCCCTTATCCTGTTAGTATCTGCTGAGAAGGGTGGTCACAAGAAGGAAAAAATGCAAGATATTTCCCTTTATCATCACAGTGAAGACTGAATGTGTTTTACTGGTGCAGCTGGGAAGGTGGCTGGTTCATCTTCACTTCATCATGTTGCTTTTAGATCAAAAATGTAGAAGTTATTCAAGGGTTATTTGAATCAAATATTAGGATGGTTTGGAAGGGACCTTAAAGATCATCTAGTTCCAGCCTCCCTGCAGTGAGCAGGGACATCTTCCACTAGACCAGGTTGCTCCAAGCCCCATCCAACCTCATCTAGAACACTTCCAGGGATAGAGCACCCACAACTTCTCTGGGCAACCTCTTCTAGTGCCTTACCACCCTCATAGTGAGGAATTTCTTCCTTATATGTCACCTAAATCTACCCTTTTTCAGTTTAAAGCCATTACCCCTTGTCCTATCATAATAACAAGTTATTTCAGTAGTCCTCAATGGTAGGACTTACTGTCCTACATTGCCATCTCTCTTCTGAAGCTTATTCTGATGCCAATTCTGTAGTCTTCTGCAAGCAATCAGCACTTGTGAATTAAAGGTCATCTTTAAGGAGCATCCCAGCCCAGCAAGGGCTGGGATTCTTGAGAGTCCAAGTGCTCATGGTACAGGATCCCACTGTGGTCGAAGTGAAAACCTCATATTAAGGGTCAAAAAAAGAGAAAGGCTGCTTCAATAGCTCATAAAAAATATTATTTTTATACCTTGGTTTTGCATATTCTCAAAGTATGTGGGGCACATCCCCTTCTTATCCCATCTGGAGATTTTTCTTAATGGGTGGTTGTAGTAATGGGATAAGAAAAATCACCTCTAAAGCACTGTTCAGCTAGAAATTTGTCTGGTAGTTTTGTGGTTTGTTTGGTTTTCTTTCCCCCCGAACCTGACCATTTTGTTATTTGACTAGAAAATAGAGCCTAATCTTTATTTAGAGGCACTGTGATGCTGCTTTTTTGTAATAAGTTAAAATAGAAACATGTGAACTCATTAGAGAAAAAAAAAAAAAAA
>NW_008622515.1:0-23660 GCF_000691845.1 Merops nubicus | reverse complement strand
TTTTTACACGGAACCAGGACAGCAAGCAATCAATAATTCGGTTAGAGTGGTGAAAGCTGGGCTAAAATTTTTAGTGACCAAAGGTTAAAAATCATCTCACTTATACAATAAATGAATGTGGCCACACAGCTGGTTGAATAATGAAAATAAAATTATATAGATGTTAATTCAATCCCCAGCACATCTTGCAGCTCAGCTCATCTGTTTCTTACCACATGTGATTTTGTTATATGGTTAACACATGCAATATTGAGTACTGATAACAGATGCTGCTAACAGGTAATGCCACTAGTTAGCTACTCTTGGCTAAGAATGGCACAAAAACTTGTGAAGTCAAGGATTCTGCCAGAATCACAAAGCAATAGGTCTCATAATGTGAATAGCAGGCTAAAAACTGTGTTCACAGTTATTTTACTTTTTAAAAAAAAAAAAAAAAAAGAAAATTCAACTGTATACTGCAAGCTTTTGCTAATATTTGCTGCAATTTCACCGCCTGAATGTCTCAGCAGCCCTGCAGTAGGATTATAAAGTAGGAAAGTCAGAGGTTGCAAAATCATAATTCTTGGGTTCAAAGCACTGTCCTTGTGCTTGTAGGATTCTTGACCTGGAAAGTGCCTCTACAGTCCTGCTTCCTCACAAACACAGTTCCAAAAGAATTTCTTTTCCCTGACAAGAGAGAACCAAATTTACCTTCAAAGGTGCCAAAAAATCTCTCCAGACTAGAATATCTGTGCCCACCAGCAATAATGAGCAGCTCTACTTCATCATGAAGTACATTCCTTCCTTCAGTGCCTTGCAAAATATATTGCTTTCACACAGTCTTGGGGAGTTTGGTAAAAAGATATCCATGAAAACGGTTGAAGCTTATACTCATATTCTATTTCATGTCTAATTTGACTTACCTCAAAATGTTTAGTATGAAGACCAAATTACTCTGTAATCCAAAGCTTTGTACAAAGCTAGCATTGCATTAACTAAGGCCTACAAAAATAGAGAGGCATATTTACATAGTAAAGGTAAATTATGTTGTTGTCATTGAGTATACTTTTCTGAGGCATCTGGTTCATGTAGCAAAAACTCTCCCGAGAGCTATAGTGACAAAATCGATGGAAATTAAAAAATAAATAAATAAAAAAATAGAAACAACCAAGGCTTTTAAGATACAATGGTAAGTTCTATTAAAAATACAAGCTGTCTGCTTAATAGCAGGGACTAAGATGACCCACTGAAAAGAACATAGATTGCTGAGAAAGGAAGTTCTCAAGCACCTATTGCAAATAATAGACATTTACAACACCTGTGCAAAATGCTCAGTGTCCCCTAAAGCCCTCAACAACAAGAAACTGGAAGTAAAGCTCAGAGCCCAGCCTGGCAACTTATCTCATCAGCTTAACTTACCTCATTGCAGGATATTAATTGAATCTTATGGCACTGAGATACATCTAAAATAGATGAGCTAAAGTGAAGAAAAAAACCTACAGGTTTTATTGAAATTATAATCTTCCTGCCTCTCTACACATTAGAAATTAGACTTTAAATGAGGCGTGTAGGTAGGCAGGCTTGGTATCAGTCAGGTATTCTTCCTGAATAACTTAAAGGACTTGAAGGCTTCTTCACCCATCTTCTTAAAAGTCAGTAACGATATGTTTGCTGGAAAGGAAGTCCACCCCTCTCGAGTTTTTCCCCCTGCTCCAAGGTTTTAGTGAAACCAAGACAGAGACAAAAGCAACTTTGTAGCATATCTGTATTTTGCAGCAGGAACTTGGGCTTAGAAAGTAGAAGTAACTGTATTCCCTAGACCAAACTCATTCCCTTCCTCCTATTAGCCTCTCTCACCCTGACACATCCTTTACATTGTGATCTGGTCTAGAGGTCTTAAATAAGATATTTTGTCAGCCAAAACAGTTATACGCTCTGAGGCTGCTTCTCTGCAAGCAATTTGTGACTCCGTTAATGTCTATTTATACAGACTTGCATAAAGGAGCATTACTACATCTTGGAATTTGCCCCCTCCCAATTTGTCTGTATGATGACTACTTCTAAATTAACTAAATATACAAGGTCATTTCTCTTTTCAGCAAGTTTAAACAATTAAAACATTTTCCTTACCAGAATTTACTGTTTTTTCTGGACTTTAAATGGGATTCAGAGACATTGCAGCTCTGCTGGGGGAGTTGCTGGCCAGCAACCAGTTCCCTGAGAATGTAGCCAAATGACTCCTGAAAAGAGAGCTCAACTGTTCTGAGGCTTTGGTATTTCATGGCTCTGGGAAAAGGCAAAAGGTGAGCTGCTTCTGAGATGATGACAGAGACCTCCTAGAATCCACATTTCTATTTTCTTTCATAGAGAATTGAAAATAAATATTTCTATACCACATGAATAAAGAACACCAAAAGCAAAATATTGAAATACTCTGTAAAACTAAATTATCTTTCTTTTCCTGGTTTCAGTTCTAGTCTCTCTCACTTTCTCATTTATTACTATTTACATAGTAGAAATGAAACTTTTTTTAAAAAGAAAAACAAAACTCTTAAGGTACTTCATAGCTTTTTAACACTCATTTTTATGGTTCTGTCCTCAGAGAATGATTGTTGGGAGAACAATATAGGAATAGAATAATAGGATGCATTACAGATACTTCTGTATGCAAATAAGCAGACAAACATCAGCCATTTCTCTAAATGGATTCTGCCACCAGCTTTCACCTGCACATAGACACTCTCCTGGGATTTAGGTAATGCAAGGTACAACATGGATGACTGGGTTTCTCAACGGTAGTCATTTCTCTCTGAAGCTTATCATGCAGTGCAGTATCTTCAACAGCAGAAACCAAGGTGAGCAGAGAATCTCCCTTCAGATATACAGTGGGGAGTTGTTACACTGTAAATCACTAAGAGGGAGGTAAACAGAAGACATGATTATGGGAAATCACATCCAAACAACTGACTTCCTATCAATTTCTTGGTCACAGTGCTACAGTAGTCAGTAGCCACATATTGTACCTCATATATATTATAGCTTGAATCTTCTGTGAATTATCATATGAAAAGATGGAAACAGCAAGATGCAAGCAGGGGTCTTTAAGCCTTCCCCTTTCCATCTAACATTGGAAGTTCACTGAGACCTAACCATAGAGGAGGAAAGGAAGGGTTCTGCAAATGTCACATGCATGCCACCAGCATTGCAACCGATGAGAGTGATCAGGAGAGAGTTGGGTGATATGGATTCTGCCCCTCACTCCCCCATGATACACTGTGTGACTATAATAAACCTCTTTTCCTTTGCTTTTCTTATAGTAACATGGGGATATTAAGAGTTGCACTGAAAAAAGAACAGTTTGAAATCTGTGAGGAGGAACTGCCTAGTGTAAAGTAATAGTATTAATTATTTCTATCAGGGTGCTGTCTGGAACTTCTGATAAGTTCTGTCATGCTGGATTATGAAGAAATAGAGCAAAACCAGTACATGTCCCAAAGCCCATATTAAACAAAATCCCTATGCAAAGGAGGAAAAAGTACCACAAAGTAGGTGGAATATTGTAGCTTTCCAAGCTAGGTGACACTGATGAAAACTGTTGATGCACACCGAGTACTCTCTTTTACTGCATGAAACCAGATTAATGTCAACAAAGCTTGCCAGAAATCAGTCTATTAATTAAAAATAGCTGACTGGTAATAACTGGACAGGTAGAAAACAGAGATTCCTCTGAAAATGTAAATCACAGAAGTGAATTTAGAAGGATTTTTAGCCAGCCTGCAGACTCATTTCACTGTCCAGTTTGGTTTATAATTAACAGCACATCTGAATAGTAGCAGATCAGTCCTTCTCCCCATCCTTGCAAAAAATTAATGGGGGAGAAGGGAAGAGAGAGAATAGCTTAGATAATCTGACAAATACAAGAGAAAAATAGATGTATTTTTATATCATCCTTACTTTACTAGCAAACTGTTCTGTCCCAACAAATGATTGCCTCACTTGGTTAATTAGAGTTTCATTATCTCTATCAGATTCCCATGATGTAGGTAGCCATGAAGTATCAGTCTTTTAATCTCTCAAAAATCCCAGTTTATTTCAATACTTCTCTTCAGCAACAAAAACATATTTTTAACTTCTCATGTAATTTTGAACCCACTTCAGGATATGAGTCTATATATTTAAGGCACGTATTTGGCTAAGGACACCTAAACTAAATACAAAAGAGTATCCAAACTACTAGTAAAACTTGGTTTAATGGTAATGCTCTTTAAGAACAAGACTCATTACCAGCATCAGCTGCCTGACTGAAGTTAACCTTCTACTTTTCAAGGGATATACTTTTAAGCTGTGTCCAGACCTATATGAAATAGTTGCTAAAACTTGAGTTCCTTTAGCTGACTTCCAACAGCAATTCAGCCTTACTCTGGAATCACCACAAAAAAAACTCCAGGCAAATATTAGCTTCTGCCATTTTTCATCTTCTAATCTACTCTCTTGTGAAGTTGGCTTATAACTGAAATGGTCATACCGTGGCTTTGCTAAAAACAATTCAGTCATCGACATCATGCAGAAACTCTACTGCCTTAGAAATACTGTTTTGGGATTTTCCTGGCTGAAGAGTACATATTTTATTGGTGCCAACCATTCTTTGAAGCCCACTTTAGGCAAGTGTCTTTGCATCATACAAAATAAACACTTAAAATATAAATGTTTAGTATCTGACCAAATGGCAAGCAGGATAAACAAGAAGAATGACAAGTACGTGTAGCTTTTAAGAGAGAGGAACGCTTCCATGCAGAAGGTATAAAGTTGTCAGGAAAGGCTTGATGAACACAACATAGCAGGACTGTCTGAGATTTTGGATATAAATACACTTTATGGGCTAATTAATAAGGCTGTAGTTTCACTGTAACAGAGCTGGCAATGGCTTTGATGTGGACTATTTTAGTGTAGTCTCTCTCCTCATAATGAGCTCTTCAAAAAAGAGCTAGAATACCCCAGGATTTTTAGAACAAAGATGGCACCACCTTATTTTTAAATATGTGAAGCTTAAACTGAGTAGGTTAAATACACCAGAAAGAAAACTTTTCCCTTGCTTGCTTTCTAGACTTTAATTAGTTGATGACTTTCTGAGCAGAGCTAGTCTGTGCAGTCTGATTTGACATCTCTCTGCTCCTCACTGCAGTCTCAAAGTGTCTTGAGGAGCTGCAGCTGGCCACACTCCACAGTCTCCAAAGCCACCCCTGAGCAGCTTCAGCAGATCCCTAAAGAAAGGAGCAATTTCCCTGTCTTTCTGGAGGCTTCACCTTGTTGAGGCTTCTTAAAGGCATACAAAAGCAAGGGCAGGGAAAACAGATGCCATCTGTCACAACCGATTTTGGCACATTGCACACTTTTTTTTTTTTTTTTTTAAAGAGTACTTTTAATTAGCTGAATTCAGTGATCCAGTTTCTTGCTCAGCCCACCACAGAATATTTTTTTTTGCATCTGAGGAGATAGGTGGGAGGAAATATTGAACAACGAAGATAGACAAAATGACCAGAGAAAGAAAGTAGGAACTACTTATACCAGCTTTGAAACTAAAGCCAGTATCTCCGACTGCCTGGGAAAATGTACAGCTCTTAGAACAAGTCTGCTCACTGAAGATCACTGGAAAAATTTCCTCAGACCCTCCTCAGATGAAAAATATCAAGTTACCTGAAAGACAACTTGCACCAAACTCCTGTATTTAATCACAGAAGGACGGTATTTCACTTCTGTGAAATGTCCCAAATCCACTGCAAGGTGGTATGCCTGTATGTAGCAACAGATTCAAGGAAAACTGAAAACCCATAGTACCAAAATAATCAATGCAACTTCTTTTTGTGCTGTCTGACACCACTATCTGGTACTCACCTGAAAAATATGCTAGGTTCCCCCCAAACTACCAACAGGAAATGTGATTGATAAATGAATGCCAGTTCCCCATGCTTAAGGGCACCAGCAACTTTTACATTTTAACTTGGATATCACTTAGCAGTTCCAGCAACAACAGCAAATTTGTTGCAGTTACGAATGTAACAAGCAACACACTCTTGAAAGCCCCAGGCAAGCAGTCTCAGAAGCTAAGGGGCATATCACATTTACAGGATAATACAGAAAACACGCTTTTTGAATCTACTTAAGAGGTAAAACTCAAAGGAGCCTCAATTGCAAATTAGGAGCTTTATAGATACTGTTAGTTTTAACTTGTTGGACTGATATCAAAGTGGAGCTTTGGTAAATTTGCTGGTCTAGCTGGTCACTTTGGGGGATCAATGTCAGGATTTAGTCTTTTCCAAGTTATTTGATCACTAACCTTACCCTGGTCTCATCCAAGATCATACTCTGTGAAGATCAGAGCTTGTGGCTTACTAAGATAGCAATGATTTATTGGAGCAGCAACTTTACTGAACTTATTTTAGATCAAAAATCTGTCAGGCTTGTGTGGGCTATACTGATAAAAAAGGTGCAGTGCTCTGCAGTCGCTCTATCTCGCTTGTCTGCTGCCGTGTCAAAGCCCTTATGACATCACTGACACAAGCCCTCTGTCCTATTGAGCCACTGCTTTGTCAAAAGCTTTAGAAGGTCCTGGCTGAACTTCTCTTGATCCCAATGAGCTCAGAGTGACGTTCTTACCATTGAGCTTTAAGCAAAATGAAGTGTCACCTACATACCAAGCAAAGGCAACATGTTTACTTTGATAAATGCCTTTCTCTTTGGAGGGATATAGATAGGGTAAACAGCAGTCCACTAATATGGTAGGGGCAATGTTCTTTAAATAATTTGAGGAAAACAAAATGAGACAAACTTTAGTGCTACCTCAAGCACTTTGTGGGCCTACTGGCAATAAAAATCAACAATAGATCTCACTAATTTTCAAACATATTTTGAACATGGAGGTTGATTATATAACTAATGACAGTGGATTTGAGCTAATAATAGCCAAGATGTGAACCAAACAAAATTCAGTGCTGCTTTCTTGGGCTAGGTCAAACCACGGAAGATGAAAGGCAGAAGAGAGAAGGTGTTATTTTTGTCTGCTATTGTAAGAATTGATGATGTTAGAAGAAAAGGTGTGTTTTACTCTTTCTTTGGAAGAAGCAAGTAACTTCCTTTCATGCAGCATTAAGAATCAGTGGTTAAAGTGACTTCACCAAATGGGGATTGTGTCCCCTCCACAGACAGCATAATGTGTGCTATTATGGCATTGTCATTTCTCTGAATAGTAGCTATTGTTCTTATTCCATAATCTTCAGAGGCTTTCAATATTTCTGTTGCAGATAACTATCCCAAAGGGTACTGTATTGTTATTGGCTTCTTGGATATTATTGCACTCCTCTTTATTTAGCCAAATTTTGAGCTGTCAGAGCTACCATCATATAAGCTTAAGTCTTGATATAGGGATTTGTTTTCAGAAGTTGTGAAGGTCTTCTGGTGGATTTCCCTCTTTCACTGGTTATTTTCTTCCTAGTTAATGGAATGAAAAGATGCCAGTTTCTCCTTATAAAAAAGGTCTACAGCTTATGTAATTCTTCTGTAATTTTTGGCTAAATAGTAGTGTGATTTTTTTCCTCCCCCTTCATTCACATGTGGGGATCTGAAAAAAACGCAGTTGTACCAGGAGACCATAGAAATCCTAAACCTCTGCCTTGTCTTTGTTTGATAAGGCCCTTTACTATCTCGAAAGACCAAGCATTAATACTGCAGCTTTTCAGACTTCATTCCTTTTTCCAAGTCCCTTAAAGTTAGTAAAAGCAGAGGAGATTGTGGTATATGGGCAGAAAAATTGGACAACATCCTTCAGAACAAACAGCTGGGTTTTTCTAACGCAAAAATGAAGATTTTGGCATATATTTTTCAGTTTAAAATTCCCAAGGATCACTAACAACACAATTACTAACTTTGCTCACTGATAAGCTACAAAAGAAAAAAAAAAAAAATCATACTAGCATTTATCTATATTCTATCCACAAGCAATAGAAATTTCCTGTTTCAATCACTAGAAACAGTAAATCAGATGGAAAATGTTGCAGTGTTTCCTACACAGTCTGGAAGATCTGACTTTCTTTGTGTCCAGATACACTCCCACCAAAAAAATATTTTACATATACCTACATAACTTTCAAGACATTTTTGAATGTGAGTGAAAGAACACCACATAAAAAGCAAAAGCTTATCGAAACCTATAACGAATTGGAATACTATTACATTATCATTCTCTTAGTCTTTCAGCTTATCTCTATTTCACAAAAGGGGGAGTTTTGGGTTTCTCTCCTATGACTAAGTTACACTTCTAACTTGAACTAGAAAAGAAAAAAGAATCTAGAAGACAGAGGAGAAAAGAAAAAGAGAAAGATACTGAATTACACAAGCACCAAAACCAAAGTCAAAACCTTGGTAAGATCATTTGATCATCTCTTCTAGCTAATACAATTGATGCAAAACTTAAATTGTTCAAATTTACTGACTTGACACTCCTTGCTTACCAGAATGATTTCAAGTCAAAAACATTCATAGGGACAAACTCATCTTTAATTTCCAGGGCCTATATCAATGTAAACACTTCAATAAGATCAATGGATCGATATCCCCTATTTGTAGGGCTGGAACTCTGAACAGGTTAGCACCCTTAGTTGAATAAGGTGATGTCAAAGAAGAAAACCTATATGAAATAATTTGCTCAGTAGTCAGCACATCAAGCTTGCTTGGCTAATGACTAAGTAAAGGATCTGTGACAAAACTATAAACCTAAATTATATCTAACTTACTAAATTTATGCAAGACATGGGCTTGTATAAGGTTACCTTCTGCTGACTGCTGACTGCTTGCCTAATATAGAATGATATTAACATTAATAGGCAGACCAACAGACAAACTCCTCTATCCATCTCATATCATACACCAGAGATCTAAAGTGTCAGACAGCCAGAGGGAGGAACAAGTCAATGCACTCACCCACAGTGTATTGTGTGAAGAAGGAGCAAGCTGACTCAGGAACTGTGCTATGGGAGATGGAATCAGCCAAGCAATGAGATCAGTTATGTAGTAGTTTCCCAAAGAGAAACTAATGAACTTTCCCCACCATCCTGGGAACTCCCCTTGCCATGAGGAGTCAGGAAGCCCCTCCAATAACCAGAATCACCACATCCATTGTGTAATCAGTCCTCCCAACCCCACAGCAAGAAGAGTCAGCTCTCATAGAGGTGGCTTCTTGCCCCACCTCCAAGTTAATGTGAAAGGTGGGGGCACCTGGTGGTGATCTCCTAATCAGTTCCCACCCAAGGCTGGCCAGACCCTGGGTGAAAACCAGTCAGGAGGGTCTTTCTTGCCTAGTTGTGGACATCATCCATATGCCAGCCCTCATTCAGGGCTGGGGGTTTATACCCCAGCACTTCAGGTTATGAAATTAACATTTTTAGCTTTCCAAGTTGATGCCAACTCTCACTTATCTGAAGAAAAGTCTTAATTTGTGTTAATTTTCTTTCCCCGAGTAAGAAAGAAAACCTTGCTGAGCAGTAAATAATTTCATGTTTCCATAATCCTAAAAACGCTGGATCATTCTAATCCAAGGTGAATGAGTGGTCTGACAACACTTTGCTGAGTAGAATAGAAGAAATTAGCAATACGAATTAGAAGAAATAGGAGAAAAGGAAGATTGTTTATGCTGTCAAAAATAATTTTAAAAAATAATGTAGAGGAAGAAGGATATTCAGGTCATTAGGTCTATAATCTGAATGCTTCACATTGCCATGCAGATGTAAAATAGGAGATAATCCAGTGAAAATTCCACCCAGAAATCATGCCCTTACTGCAGACACCTAAATCATCTATGCACCCAGTCTCTTCTCCTCACACATACCGTGTCTATGGAACAGAGACACACGTATACACCCAGGAACTGTGAAGGCTGTACACATAAGAGAGATGAAGTAGAAAACAAAGCTGAATAAAATCCAACAGATCATGTTATCTTTGGTAGTCCTAACCACTATACCTAAAACTCTGACCTCAGATATTGGCATAAGGTAAAGTGACACTACAGACACAGGCCAGATGTGTAGAAGTCCTTCATAAGGCACTTCAATATACACAGATGTCAGTGCCAATGGGGTAGCAAATTACATCCACCTCAGAAGAGTCTGGAGTCTCATCACATGGCCACATCCTGAGGTTTAAAGTATAATGTAGTCCTGCAAAGCCTGAGTCTTTTCCTCCATGCATTCAGTAATTCCTCCTTGACTATTCAGGTGTCCCTCATACAAATTGTTGTCTCAGGTAGGCTTGTGTCAAATTCTGATGTTTATCTTTGGGATCTCCTAGGTGCCCCCACACCAGAGGATCCTGCACACCATTCCCTCTCTAGTCTGTTACAGGGATTTGCATTTCCCTCTTGGGCAGCTACCACTACCAGCCACTTCATGCTTCAGCAGTTGCTGTAAAACCAATATTTTGTCTACCAGCTGCCACTCCTGGCAGAGAGTCTAAGCCCAGGGGATCTTTCTTTGCTGATGATAGAGGGACCGATTCAGAAGCCAAAATTCTTGAATCAGTTCCTTGCAGCCACATTTCCAAACTTTTGTGCTGCTGACTTTAATTGATCGGTGCTGGAGATGAAAACAATTTCTTATGAATCTGTACAGGAACACATTGCTTCTGGCCTTCTTTACTAACAATCTGACCTAAACAACTATCTATCTGACCTTAATTGCCTCCGGGCAACCTGCCTTACAATTTTTTTGCTAGGTAAACAAGAGAAAAAAAAAAATGGAATTATTTTTTAGCATTTTCATGAATAAAAACTATTATTCCAGTTACTATGATTCATAACTTTATCTTTTACCTTAGTCATGGAAAACATCTATCTGAAGGTATCCACAAAATCTATCTTGGATTGTACATTCATCACACCAGTTATTTGCTTAATAACTCTACACTAAAATCCCACTGTGGTCTTGCCAAAGGGGGACTTCCCCACACTACCCGAACAAGAAGACCAAATCCAGTGACAGCAGCCAGGTTCAACAACCACAAGTCAAAATCTGCAGGTAAGTCCACAGCAATGAGGTAGATCAAGTCTGTGTCAGTGATTGAACAAAAGTGTTCCAAAACCTGGCATGCAGCTACGATGGAGATGAGTCAGAGACGAGGGCCCAGACACTCAGCTTAAATTCAGCCCCTGAGTAATGGGATTGACACTGTACCAAGCCGCTCTGTCAAAGCCAGCCCGGAGCAGAGGCAGCACACCACTGGGGAAGAGGCTGCACTCGTGGCCCTCATGAAAGGAGAGCCACTACCCACACTGGTTACTTGCTTGTACCTTAGAAGTTTTCTGCTGACTGTTTTACCCAAGGTACAGTGCTGGCAGGAGGACATGGGGGAATTAAGCTGGTCAGAGAGCCATGTGGGAAACAGATGTGTCAAAAGGATCTAAATTCTTATTTTCTTCAGCCATTGTACCTGTATTTTCTCCTGGCGGTCACTGATGATATGTGGAGTCAAGAACAATGTTCAAGTGGGTCATTCTGCCCTTTCCAGACAAGAAGAAAGTTTTTTCTTTTTCTCAGCAGAAACCTGATAGAAAGCTTTCAGGTGTACTGAAATGTCCTGGTTCTCTGTTTTGTTCATGGTGTTGAGAGACATTTCCCATGTCTGAATGGAGATGCATGGGAAAGAGCTGCAGCGGGAGGGGAGGAACCTGGCTGTAGCACAGGTCCCAGCAACCAAGGGCATTATCACTGGCAGGCAGGATCTCTCATTATTGCAACATCAGAAGACTGTGGGATGCAAACAACATCAGGAAGGCTCATGGTTGCAGGTTGCCACTGAAATAAGCGTAAAATCACCCAACCTCTGCAATTACTTCCTGGGAAATTAATAACGAAGTTTCAGTTGCCATTGCTGTCTATTTACAGCCTCTATTTGATAATGGTTTGCCTCATTGACAAAGGTGGTGGCCAGATGATGAAGTCTAATAGGCTTTTTCCATCTTGCAGGCTTGTTTGATCCTTAAGTACACACAAGATAGAAATTTCATTCAGAACCCCAAAATATTTAGTGTATCACATTTTTTTTTTCTTCCAAATAGACATAAGGGGTTGCTTGAAGAGCTGTAAGGATTGATTCCATATTCTTCTTTCCTTGGTTCCTTGGGGACCCTATGACAAACAAAGAGACACTGAATTCTGATGTTTGCAGTAGGGTAAATAATTAAAAAACTGTTCAGTGTAAAAGAAGAGTTCTCAAGGTTGCTGCTGATAATCGTAGAGGCTTGTAATTAGTAGTATTACTTTGTTTTGTGACACAGCTGAATATGACTTGTGGCTTTTAAAATATTTAATATTCTTTCAGACATTAGAATGTTTCTGTTTTGGTTTTGTCTATGCTTTTTACATAGGAAGTTACAGAAGATACATGAAAGAGTCTTGGAAGGAAAAAAATAAGCTGTAATGATTAAAAAGGAAGGATATAAAGAAAAAAAAAAAAAGTAAAAGCCTCAGAAACCTACAGTAGAGTAAGATACAAGGAAAAAAAAAATTCCTTAGATAAGCTGCATCAAAGCTCAAAAGAGCTACATTGTAAATGTAAAAAGATCCTCATATGAAAGGGTACATACAGCAAATAACTATTTCTCTATGTTGTCTCATTGCCTGGGTTCCATTTCTACATCCTCCAGAACAGGATACTTTTCTAGCAGAACAAGTGATACACAGTGCACACAAAAAAAAGTAGAAATGGCAGTTAGTAAGAATTACATTACCCATGAAGGGTAAGTGACCCAATTACTTTACCCATGAAGGGACAAGGACTGTGTGGCTAGGAAGTGTGACACAGATCTATAATCCGGCTGGTAATATATTGCTGTGGGAAACCTGTGTGTACAATACTTCAAAGCTCTTTAAAAAGGTTTTCTCTTCTATTTTGTAGGTAAACAGTGAAAAAGGTACAGTCTACAGTGTGCAATATTTTTAGCTTAGAAATTCTACATTCATTTAGTGAAGCAAATAAGTGATAGCATTTCTCAGTTAAAATATTTGAAATTTAAAATTTTTAAATCTTCGTGGAAACAGTAAAACACAACTTTGTCAGAATTTCTTACATTTTGCATTTATGTTCAAAATTAAAGTTTAGTAATTAAAAAACCACAGTTTAATTCCCATGAAACTAGGTTCAAGCCTCCAGTAAAATAATTTTTTCTTTTATCTTCGTGTGGATTTCACTGTAACTTTTTGAAGACACTGCGTAAGTAGTGACATGCAACAATACAGATGTAACAAGCTGTTGTAGGTGGAAATAGGCTTTCTGCTTTAGGGAATTTTGAAGTGATTGCTCATGTTGCAGTGAATTCAGTTCACAGCATGTTAACCACACAGAAAGAGCATACTTGTATACAATACCTTAGGAGGTCAAAGTAGCACATCTTCACCTCAGCCTTGGACACAAGGTTGAAAGAGCTGATATTCACCTTTCTCATGCTCTCTTGTGGAGAGCAGTTGACCTAGAACACTATGGAAAACTAGACTGTTGTGAACTACATATCAGAAAAAAACTATTGGGAATGAGTAGGGACTTCTGAGACACTGGAGTATAAAAGAATCTTGATTTAATTGTGGAGGAAGTTTTTCTCTGGCCACTGGTATAATTTTTCTTCGTATTAATTCTGCTTCCATGTCTGAAATGTCGCTCTGGGAAATGATGCCAGATGTTGTTTGGATGAAGGTGACAGAAAGCGTTATAATACTAGGTGAGTCTGGCATATGTGCATCACCTATAATAAAGTTCTACCTGCAAAGGCAATGATAATTTACACAAACTGATAAGCTTTTTCTGAAGAGGAGAAGCTATGGCCAACACTGGGTAAGTAGCATGAAATTCTGTATCCCACTGAGAGCTCACTGTGAGCACGTCTCTAATAGCATAATTTATGAGAAATGGTATAACTCTATGCTAAAAATATTAAGACATTTTAGCCCTGAGAAAATTTAACTCAGTGTTTTCAGTGTTCTGCCTGAGCACAGAAAGTATTTAGTAGCTCCGGTCATAAAACAAGGAAGAATGTATGGGTGCTTCACAGTCCTTTCAATAGAGCAAATTTCAAGACAAAAGTATATTTATTTTACTTGTTGGGTATTTTTTCTCCACAATTGATCATAAAAATAATTATTAGCATCTAATGTTACTAATGATGTTAATACTTAATATCATTAATTAACAAATGCATTCTTTTTGTTTCTGTTTGTTTGTTTTTTTTTTTTTTCCTTTTCTTTCCTCTGTGTTCTTCACCCTATTTTACTTTAAAGGTTTGCCAGTGAAAAGTGGAACAGAAAATAATGTGCTATCAGATATTTCCAAAACAAAAAATATTTGTTGGTAATACTTAACAGAAGGAAATCATAGCTGTGTCAATGATTCCACTATTATCTGTATGCTACCTAAAAATATACGTGGAATATATATATTGACATACAGACACTTGTACACACATAGAAATATGTTTGTACAGAGCTCATATAGCAAATTGTTTTACACTGTATCTGAGGTGGGAAGAGTCTCAGAAGGAATTTAAATTACAAATACTCCTATTTTAAGTCCTGAGAGTAATTTCAACTTAAGTGAGATTAAGATCCAATCTAAGTATTACAAATGGGACTATTATTCAAGTTAGATGGCAGTTCCCATTATAAAGTCCTGATTTTGGTGTTTTATAATTTTTCTGAACTTTAATCTTTCAGGCTGATATGTTCTTTACTGGCAGGATGGGGCTGGAGGCTATATGGTTCAGAAGGATGGTCCAACTGCCAGAATTACAGTTTTAGCCTATCTCCTAAAATAAAAACTTAATTTTATCTCTTCACAGCATATTCTTGCTCCCTGTCACTAATTTCAACAGATACTCCAGTGGCCCTGGGCTCAGTCTCTTGTCACCTGACAACAGAGAGATGAGGTCTGAGCAGGATGTGAAAGAGCAAGAGTGGTGAGAAGGCTGGAGGGAAAGTAGTCCTGCTTTTGTTGTGAACTCTGCTGTCAACTTCTGCTTTTGCTCCCCCTTCCCATTTTATATTTAGGTCTCACATTTCCAGTCTCAATGGGAGGCCGAAGGAGGAACAGCCCTGAACTTCTTTGCCATACTTCTGTTAATTAAAGAGAATACAATGAGATATCTATTTCAGCCAATAGTGAGAAGGTTTCAAGTGAAAAATGTGATGTTATGCAACTAACTTATGCTAAACCAATTTTCATTTTTCATTTTCTGGGTCTTGGGGACCTAATATGCAGAACTACTGAGTATCCACAATGCCAGCTGCCATCATACAGTTAACTACAATAATACCTAACCTAAAAACAGCCTGAAAAGACAAATTGGTTTTCTCAAAACCACTGTTGGATCATATAACAAATCTCAAGTTGCCCATAACAAATACATATGGGCAACTTGAGTACTGTCTTTCTTAACTTCTCCATGCTTGACTTCATAGCCTTGGTATAAAACAAATAACTTGTGCATTTGTGTACTTTCACAGTGAAAATCATGTAACCAATGCAGACCAAACCAACAATAATTCTGCACTATACAGAGAGGCAGGCACGATCGAGATATTTCTGTTTGAGTTGTTAAGAAATTACAGTTTTCTTTAACACTGCATTGACCAAGATTTTTTATTTTTCCAACAGATTGCCAAATCAGCATCTAGATTACCCTTTCAAAGTTTGCTGCTGGAAGTTTATTCATATTCATATTCATATTTATCCACATGAAGCACAACAAAATAATTAAGGCCTGCAGATCATCAGTTCTTGTGTATCTGTATTAATGTCATAGTACTTTGGGACATGTAAAAGGTACTGTAAGCGAAAAGACAGCAGATGCAGTTGTCTGTGGGAACTGTGCTGGCTGCATATATTCATAAGCAAGATAACTCAAAAAAATTTACTCTTCAATGAAAAGGAGAAGAAGCTATTTCATGTGAGAGGAATGTACACCTGCTTACCAAGCACAGAGATGAGGGCATATAGTAACTTGTAACCCCAATGTAACTTGTTCAATTAGAAAAACTCATGATATTTGATTACTGAGCCTGGCCTGTTATGCTACTGATCTGAATACATACATTCACAGTTTAGAAACTCAGGCTGGCATGATATAGAATCCACAAAACCAGGGAAAGACAGACTTCATTAGAATACCTTGTAATCTGAGTATGTGTGTATTATGATTTCTTTTTCCCTACTACAGTACTGTCACATACAAACCACTTCACATATATGAAAACTTTGTATTACTAGCTCCTCAGTAGTGATACAGAATTATTTTGATGGTGTTCCCTTCTGTGCTTGCTTTTCTTCGACTTCTGTGTGCAAAAGTTTGTTTCCTAGTTTATTCCATAATGTGTTTTTCCATTAAATACCTGGGGAAGCAAACACTGATGTTAGCTCATCTTCATTATACATTATATATGCTTTTTCATAAATTAAGCAGAGAATAGTAGATAAAGCTGAAAAGTAGGTGGCACAGGTGTGCTACTAGCTGTATGAGGAAAGTAGTCTCTAAATAAGATTTTTCACAATTGCTAACTTTGATGCTGTAGAAGCTCCCAACTCTGAAAAGATTGATTACTCAGTACCCTGACCACCAGTCTGTGCCATCCTCTGCACTCCTGCTCTACCTAATACGATCATAAAAGTTTACACCACTTAAACTAGCTCCCTCCCTCCCACCACAGATTCTTCAGAAATTTGAAGCCAGGCATCCTTGCCAGTCTCTCCATGAAACATGCAAATTCCCAAACCAAGATCCTTCCTCCTCCTTTAGCATGGACACAGCCTAACACCCCTGGCCCAGGAGCCTTACTTTTTCTTACTCCACTCCACTCAGGGTAAAGGTTTCTGAGTCAGCTGTGCTCTTATAGTGCTCTGAGAAGTTCCCCTCTGACAGCCAGCATCAGCTCCCTAAGCCTGCCTGCAAGCTGGGTCTTAAGAGAATTGCGAACTTACCAACAGCAAATTAGCAGCGAAGACTAGAAATTTTTAGTTCTGAGGGAACTCTAACAAATGCAGGTCAGTTTTCTAGGCATAGATATCTCATAATGTTTTAGATAACCTATTTTGTCCTTAGGAAGGTGCTTAGGAAACGTTCAAAACTAATTGTATACTTCACATGATTAGTTCTGAAATACACAATTACCTACATGCTATCTAGACTACATTCAAAGACACACACACAAACACATGCATGGTTATATACATACATATATGCATATATGTATAAATACATATAAGTGTATTTATACAAGCACACATACCAGACAGGAACAGAAAATGTAAAAGAAAAAAAATTAAAATAAATCCAACAAAACTCATAAACCCCTCCATATAGATATAAAATTAACCATAAGGAAGAGCTTCAGCAATTCAGAGAAAAGGGTGAGCTCAGCTGTTTCAAGCTAACCAACAAGTGAAAAAGATAAATGTGCTAACTGCTTTCTTAAGTGGAGTCTTAGGGGATGCTGAGAGGAAACAAATGCCAATAACTGTAAAGAGGTACTGCTGCTCACTTTTAGTTTCAAATTATATGAATAGGATTGGTTTGATTGTTTTTTTTTTTTAATATTATTTAAAGTAATACTTTAAAAATTAGACTATAAAATGCAAATAATTGAGCACTGCAACAACTATAACTAAAGTAAATATGAAAAGGTTGTATCTTTGAGTACTATCATAATATTTTTCTTAGAAAGCTCAGAAACTATAGTTTGGGTAGCTGTATCATTATTTCACAGTTCATCAGCTACTGTTTGCAGTTAATGTCATTTTAAGACTTAAATGACAAATGATCCTCTTATTTCCTCTACCTCTGTCCTTTGTATTTTCCATATTAAATTTCCTAATCAAAAAGTAAAATATGTTAACAATTTTTTTTTTTTTTTTTATGATGATGATGATGATTTGTAAGCAAATTCTTACTAACCTCAATTTTAGCTCTAGAGGGCTGGGCAAGGCTAACATAAAAGAAAAAAGAATATATTATTTCAACTATCAAATTTACTACAAACCTTACAAATGTTAAAATATTTATAGTAATATACTAAAAAAAAAAAAAATCCACAGTTCACAAAAAACAATGCACTGTAGTCTGATTAGCAATATTGTGCCTTCTACTTTTTTTTTTTTTAATGAATGCACTTTGTAGGCCATCTTAAGGAGTAACAGTAATTGTTTTCTATCCTCCTTTTTTAGTCTCTGTGCATTATGGACACCAAAGTCACGCTCAAACATTTCTAGTCATCTTTGTTTCATAAGTGTTGAAAGGTTTTTTTTTCATCTACATTCCATTGGATTTATCACATCCTAAAATATCACAGGCATGAAATGTTTCCAGAAAAGAATGTACTAGTTCTTTCAGTATTTCTCATATGCAATGATCACATGGATTACGCAGAAATATCATCTTGCATCTATTTCTTCTTGTATTTAATATGTTCCAGTATGCCCTATTTGGATGACAGGGTATGTTCATTATGAGTGAAAAGAATTAGTAGTATCCGATATCTCTATCCTGCATCCTACATCCTACATTGTCACTTATTCTTTATAGAATTTTGAATAACTGTTAGAAAACAGCAACTATGTTTGAAAGAAAGATAAAAATATTAAAGTAATAAGTCTTTACAATTTTCTTTAAAGGATGGGTAAACACTGCCTTAGTTTCATCACTTCAAAAAAGACTACAGCATCAACTCAAGCATTATGAGATACTTCAGTATGTCCATGGGGTAGGAACACTGTAAATACCTTAAGTCTGTGAAAAAATTAGACCTAAAGACTCCCATCCATGATACACAATGGATAGAAAATTAGACTTCATTACTTCTACAGTTCACTGAACAAAACCTTTTTCTCATTCAGTTGCATCAGCCTTTGGATTGTTGGTTTAAAAATAGCTATATCCAAGACAAATTAATTTAGCTAAAAAGTCCTTGAGTTGCAACTTTTGATCTTCCATGCATTAGAAGTTTCAACATTTAGCTTCAAAGTTAGCTTCAGCAACATTACTGTTATGTATCAAACTAAAACCCTCAGAGATGTTCTTGGCTTAATACAGGAATTACGTACTATAGATAAGAATACGTTACTTTTTTCCAGTTTCTGTATTTCTTTGCAAATCTTTACTTATGTTTATCTCACTATATTCTCCAGTGTAGGTGAAGTTGAAAGTTCATCATAGTCCAGAACCCCATGGTACAGAATTGACGAACTTCAGCACGTAACTTCGAAAGAGTTCACAAGGCAAGAGCTTTGCATCCTGATTCTTGTCTTGTTCTGGATACTTATGGCATCGAATGGCCCATGACTTGTGAGAAATTCTAGTGGTTTTCTATAGGTCATCTCACAAAATATTTTACCTGATTTAACAAGTTGCCTTAATTTTTATTTGTTTTTGGGATTATGAGCCCATTGGTTACGCTCCAATTATTTTATTCAGTTTTTCTTCATAATCAGAGAATAAAAAAATATATTTTTTTTATATTTTCTAATCATATTCCTCTGGCAGATGAATGTAAGTGCCAATGTTAAGTGCTAACTATCATAAGATAGTACCATAAGCAATGTTACCATGTAAATAGGATGATAGACTACTGGAATAGCTTGCCCAGACAGGTGGTGGAGACCCAATACTGGGGGACATTCAAGATCAGGCTGGATGAGGCTTTGAGTAGCTTGATCTAGTTGGACATGTCCCTGCTTATTGCAGGGGGGTTGGACTAGATGACCTTTGGAGGTCCCTTCCAGTCCAGACATTCTATGATTCTGTGATTCTATAAATAATTGCAAGAAACATATGACATCTGTATTCTGTACACATCACATCCTGTATTGGGGTTTTGATGGACAAGAAGCTCCACATGAGCCAGCAGTGCACTCATGCAGCCCAGAAGTCCAACTGTACCCTAGGATGCATCGAGTATGGCCAGCGGATCAAGGGAGGTGATTCTCCCCTTTTACTCTCTTGTGAGACTCTCCTCTTGTGAGACCCCACCTTGAATACTAAGTCCAGTTCTGGTGTCCCCATCATAAGAGGAGCATAGATCTGTTGGAAGGAGCCCAGAGGTGAGCCACAAAGATGATCCAGGGTCTGGAGTATCTCTGTTGAGAGGATAGTCTGAGGATGCTGGGATTGCTCAGCCTGAAGAAGAGAAGACTCTGGGGGGACCTTATAACTGCTTTCCAGTACCTGAAGGAAGCTACAGGAAGGCTGGAGAGGGACTTTTCACAAGTGTCCAGTGGTAGGACAAAGGGAAATGGTTTTAAACTAAAGGAGGGTAGGTTTAGACTAGATCATAGGAAGAATTTCTTTAGTACGGGGGTGTTGAGACTCTGAAACAGATTGCCCAGAGAGTTTGTGGATGCCCCCTCCCTGGAGAAGTTCAAGGCCAGGTTGGATGAGGCCTTGAGCAACCTAATCTAGTTGAGAGGTATCCATGCCCATGGCAGGGAGGTTGGATTAAGGTAATCTCTAGGGTCCCTTCCAACCTAAGCCATTCTGTGATTCTGTAGTGTGATTAAATGCCATGAACTCATCATCTATATGAGTAACTATAAAAGTATCTTGCTGTTCATGTGAATTCTGTCTAAATCTCTACAGTTTGTGAATAGTGTATCTAAAGTCTGCTATCCCTACCTGACATTTTGCTAAAATGAACCTCTTGCATACATGTCTCTAGCCATGGCTCTTGCTGTCATTGAGTTACCCAGACTTTGAGTGTGGACTGGAACATAATGCTCCCAGTTTCCAATAACTTAATGTAACTGATTAGTTCTGCTCTGATACTATAGCTCTGGTTTCTGCACAAATATTCACAGGATAACAAAACAAGTGGAATGTGGTCTCCACTTTCCTTAAACTTTGAAGAATATTGTGTCTCTTGTGTCTCGGAGATTATTATAAACAGGCTTCTGCAGGAAAGATTAGGTATGTCAGAGATTAGGTATGTACTTTGATCTCTTCAAAGGCCTACTTGGAAGGACCCATGGGCTAGGACTCTAGAAGGTAGGGGGTTCCAAGAGAGTTGGTTAACATTCAAGCACCACTTCATCCCAAACTCAAGATTGCTGCATTCCTATGAGTAAAATAAATAAATAAATAAATAAATAAATAAATAAATAAATAAATAAAGACAAGTAGAGGAGGCAAGAGACCTGCATGGATGAATAAAGAGATTCTGGAGAGAATCATTAGGGAAAAGGAGAGATGCCTGAGGACTAGAGGAAAGGCAGTGTCACTCCAGCCTTCAAAAAGACCAAGAAGGAAGACCGAGGAAATTACAGGCCAGTCAATCTCACCTCTATCCCTGGAAAGGTGCTGGAACAATTTATTCTGGAGGCCATCTCTAAGCATATGCAGGAAAAAGAAATTATCAGGAGTAGTCAGCATGGATTCACCAAGGGGATATCATGCTTAACTAATTTGATAGCCTTCTGTGATGGTGTAACTAGCTGGGTAGATGAGGGGAGAGCAGTGGATGTTGTCTATCTCAACTTCACCAAGCCTTTTGATGCTGTCTCCCATAACAATATTGCTCTTCATTCCAGGTGAATTTATTGAGTTGAACTATGTGCCTGTGCATTTTTAGCTATAGTTTGAGAACTAATTTCATTCTAAGTTCATTCAGTGCCTGGCACTCCAGGAAGTATTTCTGGTTTCGGGTCTAAATTAAAATTATAAGAAGAAATCTGATTCCTTATAAAAGCTGTTTCCAAGACCATAGTAAAGGTGACTGTTGGTAAAGACCCATTAATAATGGAAGTATTAATCATTCTTCTTTACTCTGTGGCTATTGTGGTCTTTTAATTGATTGGGAAATTCCCAGAAACCAGTTTCACATTTAATGAACGTATTTCCGGACCTGAGGTTAAGCAGATCAAGCATTTTCTTTTTTTCTTATTTTTTTTTTTTAGTGGTTTCCTCTGATGTAGTTCCCGTGTGGTGGGCGTGTGATGTGTATTCCTTGACTAGACCATGCATCAAATACTTCTGCTCAAGCACTGTCCTAAGGCAAGAGTATCAGTTTTTCTGCTGCTCTTTAATATACAGATAGAAATCTATGATATGTTAAAACAACAACAAACCAAATCAAACAATAACAAATTTGAAGAAACTGAAGTGAAAAAAAAAAAAAAACATTCCCCAAGAAAGATCTCAAACCAAATTACAAGAGAGTATTTTTCAGTTCAGTGCAAAACACAGGGAAGGAGGAAAAGCTGAGTATAAAAAGCCAATAATAACAATTATAATAATACTAACAACAATGATGGAAGAAAAGAAATAACAGAAGTAATTGCAAGAAAAGTGGGATTAACATCAATCTTTCTGAAAAATTCCAATTTCTATTCAGCTCAAAACATTTTGGAATTATTTTACCTCAGTTTCAAACTATTTAAACAATTTAAGGCAGTTTTTAAGGAAAAAATGCCATTTTGAATCAAAAAGTCAAAGTTTAATATTACAAATGTCAAAATGAAATGGTTTGGCATTTCTGAAACGAAACATTTCATTTCAGAAAGGTTAAAATTATATGTTTTGACAGTTTCAAAATTCCTCCCTACTCTTGGTTCTGACCAGAACTATTAACCAAATTCAACCTTGATTAGTTTCAGGCCCCTTTAAGCTCAATTTTCTATCTTAATTACTAGTCATAAAATAAAATTTGCCCGGTGTCATTATAACAAAGAAAACAATACATTCTTTAAAACCACGTTGTAACTGTTTCTGCCGTGATACTCTCTCTTCCCCTCCTGCTTAGACTCCGTCTCAAGTGTCCAAATATCTACCCACGTAATTTCACAGCTGTGAGAGTTGGCTTTTCCCTCCTGCATGCCTTAAATTAAAAACAGTAACACACTCAATGACACAATGTCTCAATTAAACCAGAAGCTAGACAGAGAATTAATTGTCCTAATGGACAGTTCTCAACATTTTTATAGTGCATATATATTGCACAGGTGTTACAATTACAGTCACTATAAAAATGCTTATGGGTGAACAAATGCACTGTGTGTGTGTAATGCAGAGTAAGCTGCCCATCGCCCTTAGCAATAACATGTCAGCACTTCTGTTCTCTGTCTCACAGCAGTCCAAACTAAACTTGATATTGTTAGTTTAGCACTTTAGGAATAAATAAATTTTGTTAAGCATTGCAACCAGGACTGAGGTCAAAACAATGAATAAGAATAAATTAGGGAAGTTATAATGTCTGCTCGCTGACTTGCTAGAAGGTATGTGTAATAGACTGACGGATCACCTTACCCCTTTTCTGCCAGTTGTCACAGGAGCAGTGCAGGGCAGGCAGAGGATGAGAGAAGTGCTACTGTGCTGAGCGTGGAAATGAACCACATCAGATTTACAGCAATATCACACAAATATCTAACCAAGCAGTCAGTAGTACCTCTGTGGAGTGCTCCTGGAATGGTAGAGAGTCTATCATTCCTTTTGCAGGTGTGAAGGACAAATCCAAGGAAGATAGGAAAAAGAAAAGTAAAGGGAAGCTATGAATTTTTTTTTTTTTTTTCCAACCATATCTGCTAAAGAGATTGTGATGAATGACACAGTTCATATCTTTCTGTCCATGATCTGGCTGAATGAATATTTTTCATAGAATCATAGAATCATA
>NW_008622514.1:0-46375 GCF_000691845.1 Merops nubicus | reverse complement strand
CAGCGGACCTGCCAGCGCTCCCGGGCCCTCGGCTGCAGGGGCGGCAGATGGGGAAGAGCCAGGGCGAGCGCTGGGGCCAGGGCTCTGCAGCTGAGCAGGTCCCAGGGGCTCCTTCAGGGGTGGCAGGGGACACCGCAGGCAGCTGTATGCCTGTAGGCCTGCGGTCGAGTGTTGGAAAATCAGCGGGAGACAGACACCATCCTATGATGATCGGAAAGCCTCGTTTATTGAAAATCAGAAGGCATCTTTTATATTGTTCTTAATTAGCTTATACATATTTAAATTAGCTCATACATATTGCAAAAGCGAAGCTCATCATTGGTTACAGATTACATGTCAACCTCTCTTATGTTTATCTTTTGTGTTTAGCCTTGCGGTTAGCAGTTCCTTATCTTAGTGTTCCAGTTTCTTTTACTCATCCCATTATCCTACAATAGTTGCACCCCCGGTTATCTTGACCTGGAGTTTGTTTTACTAAACTTCAACCAGTTGCACTTTATCATGTCCCTTTGCTGCTAGCCACTCTGTGGCTAAGCTCTCCACAGTCGAGAGCGGTCAGATGTTCTCTCCTGCACTCACCTCTCCAGCTCCCCGCTCAGTTACTCATCTCCTCATAGCTGTGGTGGTGTGTCATATACATTTGGGGTCTTTTTTGACTGAGTTGAAATAAATTGTACTGAAGTTTAGGGAATTGCAGCACTCTGCTCAGGCTGAAGTATGCTTTCAGAATGTTCTTTTAACACCCTCCTGACATCCTGAACAGTTAAAAGTCTCCTCATTTCTGAACTACATGTCTGTCTCACAAAGAATTCTCTTGTGCTTTCTCACAATCCTTATTTATTAACTTCATTCCTTTTTCCAAGTTGTTTCCTTGGGTTCAGCTACATGTTGTTGTTTTTGCGATGTTTCTGAGATAATTTTGTCAGGACAATCACTGCACTTGGAGAAGTGATGTCTTTGTAGGGCAGCATGTTTTATTCATGGATAGCATGGTTTGTGTTTCTACCCTTAAAAAGAAAGGTAAATTGTAGTCGAAACAGGGACTGGTTATCATAGATGCCAAGGCAAAATGATGGTGACAGCTTGTCGATGGTAGCTGATCCATTCTCACTTCAGCAGAGGCAGAAATTACTTCTCTGCTGCTCCTTGAGCTAAGGCGTCTCATCATATACTCCCAAGTCTCTGTATATATGTTTCCCATCTCAGCATTAGAGATAAGAAAATCAAAATACATGGAGCTGATGTAACTTACCCACAGTCCTAAAGCAAAACAAAGAACTTAGCCTCCATTCATGCACAATTTAATTGTCTAATTTGTAAGTCCTTATTCTTGGTTTTAATCATACTATTTTGTTTTAACACACATATATTTTACAACGTACGCTGCCAGGTCCTGCTGCTGTTAGGGTAGGTTTGTGAGATGTCAAACTTCAGCATTAATTTTTATAGGTATTCCATGCCTTCTTCTGCCTTGACTTCTTAGAAGCTTAGTGTCCATGTCTGCCGCCTTCTTTGTCATTCAACCCCTCATTTTCCTCACAAACTGTTCCAGGCTGCTTGGCCAACCTGTATGAGTTTCAATACTGCTAGCTAGCTGCTATTTTACCAGTCCAACCAATTGGTCTCACATGCCAAGTCACTAGAAAAGCAGATTGATATCCAAAGGACAGGGCATGTCTGGAGGAGCTGCAGTGAACACGACCATTGCAGTAGTAACACACATCAGTATTGGCAGCAAACTCCTCACCTGCATTTTTATTCTACCAGAGCCATGAGCACAGCAAACATATGAAACTGCTCAATTGGGAATCAAAAGGAATTCACGAGAGGTCCTAGAGTGCCTTAACTACATACCATGCTGCAAAAACCTGAGTCAGATACTTGTGGGTTCTTTGAACACTGATCTACTGCTTGCTTCACCCAGTTCTTCAGCCTGGCGCTTCTTTTTAGAGGCAGAAGCAGACTAGAAGAGCAGTGGTAGAAGACAGACACTGCAACAGCAGGTATCCCTCGACAAGTGCAGAGCTGTGGGCTCTGAACCTCCTCTATGAGATGGCCTGGGGAGTTTCTCTGCAAATGTTTTTGGTAGTGCAGCCTGAGCTGCTGGGCAGTCTTAATTTTGCACTCTTTGCTTGATTTTGGATGAAAAATTTCAAAGAGGGGGGGAAGTTTTTTCATAGATTGATGATGAAAACAGAGTTATGGAGGATTCTAACTTTCCTGGGGTGTCACTAGCTTTGATTTGGAATAGAAACTTCAGTGGATGATTTACACATCTCCCACGCCTTGCCACATCCTTGGCAGTAGGGCTGCCAAATGAGAGAAATAACATTTTAAAAGCACAAGCCAAGGAGAAAATGCCTCATAGTAATTTAAACTGTGATTCTAATTACCATTACATTGTTATACACTAGAGCTGTTACATAAGATTTAAAAAGAATATAAAATACATCATTACAATTTGCATGAGTGAGTGTTAATGGACTGCAGCTTCAGAAAAAAAAAAGTTAATCAAAACAATGCTGTGATTTTGCCTGCAAATAGTATGATTCCTTGTATGGAAACTGTTCATATTAAAAGTCAGCAGCACAAGGGTTCATCTCACTTTTCTTTAAATGCATACTGCCTAGATGTCTATGTACAAGCTATTTATCTCAGGTGCAATTTATAGTTAGTGGAGCAAATTAGGCATTTATGGGGTGCAGGTGTCGAAGGCACAAGCTAAATCACAACGTAAAAGCGACTCTTTCTTTCCATTAACTGTAAAGGGAATGAAGAGAACTAGCTCAGCTGCAGATGCCTTCATTGACAATGTCTATGTTTAGTTAGATGAATTCACCCTAGAAGAGTATCTCCCATCCTTGTCTGAGCCTTGCTACAGCCACTGAAAATGGGAAGAAGAAAACAATGCTTTTAGCAAATCTCTCATGGAATGAGTCATTAAAATTCTCAACACAAAGCCCCTGAGAATGTTCTTTGTTTGCCTTGGTGATGTTCTTGCTTTCTCTCACCATTGTAAAGAAGTGATTCAAATGCTGGGGTCTGAACCCCAAGCCCTGAATTAAGGTTGACATATGGGTGATTCCCACAGCCCTTCATAAAGAGGTGGTGAGTTTGCCTTATGGCTTCCCCCCAGGGTGCGGCCGGCCCTGCAGGGAGAGCCAGAAGGGAAATGAGCCCCAGGGGTCCCACAGTGAGTTGACAAAGGTCAGGTGTCTGCTTGGGGATAAAAGCTGGGACCACTTGCAGGGAGTCAGGAGTGTCTGTCTGTGGAGTGCACTCCCCAGAGCTTCCTGGTTCAGGGCAGACCTCCTGACTCTCCCTGGAGCTGGGCCCCAGTCTGTTTAGACCTGTGTGAACACAGGTCGATCGGGTGAGAGTCGCCATATGGGCACCTTTTCCTTACGTATTTAACTGGCTGGTCTGGCTGTTTCCCATGTCAACTGTGGGCAACCTTGGTTCACTGTTTGTACCACCTGTTGTGGGCTGAGTCACATCTTTTGTGGGATCGTTGGGGGTGGTGTCGATTATGTACCAGCTGATTGACTTGTGTGTACCCCCGGTGGTCATTCATATCATAATGTTTTTGTTTGCAATACAGTCTGTGTATTGTTTTCTCTTCCTGCTGGTTGTGTTGTTTCTGTTAGGCCTGGTCATTGGCAAAACAGTGATATTGACAGGTTTTAATACATCTACTAACTGTTGAGTTAAGGAAATGGTCGTGCCCCCTTTGTTCCTATATATTGCAGTCACCAGCCTTGTAAAAGAGTGCCTTTGAAGAAAGGTCTTCACTGATGTGAAGTGCCACCATGCTTTTCCGGCTAGGAACCTGTGAAATACTTAATGATCAGCTTGAAAGAGAGCAATGGAGCCCTGACTAGTGGAAGAGATCTTCTATATCAGCCATAACCATATCCCACTCACAGAAAAATTGCTATCCACCAAGACAGGACACCAAAGAAAAAAACATGGTGACAATAATTAAGTGCTATAGAAGACTCCTTGGGCAGATTATGCAGTCTTTTTCACTAAAAGGTATTAAGAACAGACAAAATAAGAATGATTGCATTAGAGGATTGGTTTTGTGTTTCCATTACTTCCTATATTATTTGTTTGAAAAAGAAAACTTCTGATATGACTGCAGTTTCTTTGACTTCCAGGATTCACCTCTGAATAAACTATCTCAGATATGTGTAGGCATGATAAAACCATAAAATGCAAACAGTAGCTTCATAATATTCAAGATAGGATACAAGAGGAAAGGAGGAGAAACTATATGTACTTAATTCAAAACAAGGCACTGAATGAACTATATTTCATACTGGAAGCACATGAGGCTTTGTGGGGTGAGCTGCCTGCTGATCAGCATGAATATGGCACTGCTGCTGCAGGTGGCCAGAGGATGGACACTGATGGTTGTTCCACGGGTGTTGAAGAGGCTCAGCAGCTGTGTGGCTAAGGCTGCCACCTCTTCTTGCACACCTGCTCGCTGGAGAAAAGGTGGGAAGGGAGAGTTGAAAGCAAAGGGGAAAGGTGGTGAGAGCATAACTCCAGGAGGACCACACTGATGCTACACATAATACTCAGCAGCAAGGCTGGTGTAAAGAGTTGCCTGTCTTGCCCTGACCTATGGTCTCATTCCTGAGAACACAGCGTGACCTCAGTTATGCTTTATGGTTCTCAACCAGTAAATATAGGCAGGTGAAAATTAGACCAAAAAGAACTTTAAAAAAGGAGGATTATTTGCTCCAGCTCAGGACCAGGGATCAAGGCTTTTGATTAAGTTGATCATATTGAAGGAGCAGTATGCTGCGGCCAAGAATAGGAAAAACTGGCCAAGGATTTCCTTACACATGGAATGATGAATACCTTCTGTACTGGAACCACTGCTGGATGGTGTGACTGTTCTCTTGAATTCTAACACATCTTTTATACACACTTCAGTTTTGGAATTACTCTGTTTTGGTTTTGCTGAGTCTCATTTGCACTTTAGCATTTAAAAGAAAACACTTGTTTGTTTTTGGCACAGCTGGCTGTAGGCTTGTTTAGCTTTCTTTATCACATATTTTGCTAGTTTAATAAAATTCAGTGTTTGTTGAACAATTTATTGCTGTAAATGCAATTGCAATGCAACAGAAAGTAATGTCTTGAGGCTGAAATATTACAAACCACCAGTCAATGTGTACAAGCCTCAGAAAGTGTTCCATGATCTCAAAATTGAAGGCAGAAAAAGCTTCAATTAAATCAATACTTAATTCAGCAGAAAAAAAAAAAAAAATCAGTGTTTTATACACTACCAGACTTAGAACTTCCATCAGGGATAAGCATCTGCCCTACAGATCAGCATCTTCTCCAGGGCACTATTGCAACAGTAGGAACTTCCAGTCTGCAGAATAGCACATGAGTTAGCAGGTGATTTCTGGAGAGGATAACAATATGTGGCAGGAATGTGAACGCATACATACTCAGAGTGCCATATGGGCTGTATTTATTTGGTGTATATATGCAGAGGAGAAAAGTATATGTGTTACATTTCATATAATAAAACAGGTGTTGTTGCTTTTTGTAAAACCTTTCTTGTCCTTCTCATGCTTTTCTGTGAAGGCAGAAAAAGTAAGCAGGAAAAAAATGTGAAGAATTTCAATAACAAAAGGTGCTATAAAAATGCTATTGACCATAAAGTGATCCTGTAAAATCTGTAATTATTGTACACTAAAGTTCCAGTGCAGCTCTCCTAATTTCCCTAGTTTCTTGAACTAAGACCTGCATTGCCTTTGGGAGCCCTTTCCAGATTTTCAGATCAGCTAATGAGTTTATCTGTATCCAGATATTATTCCAATAATAATAATACAAATTTTTAAAAATAATTACCTCCAGTTTCTCATATATTGCTAAAAAGTCAAGCACGTCCTCATCATATATATAGCATTTATACTACTGGTTTTCAAGTGACTGTGGAAACCATGCCTTCCTGCCTCCAGCCTTCCCAGTGAATAATCCACCAGCGTTCTGCCACCGTTACAGGCTGTAATAGCATGCACTGGGTGGATGCACTTTGTGTATATTTGGCTTCATAAGTGCTGGCAGGAGAAACTAGATGAAATTCCTCAAAATAACATGAGGCACCTGCACCCTATTGAGAATGTTATTAGTATGAGAGAATAAAGATCTCAGCTTGTCCAGAGGTCTGTGTGTCTTATCTGCTCCAAACACAGATGTTGTATGTCTTGCCAGTGCCTCCCAGGCTGGTGCTCATAAGCTCGCTCCATGGTCCTCAGGGCTCTTAACCACGTAGGGTTCACTTATTCTCTGGCTTCCTTGGTGAAGGGGCAAATAGTATTTGTTCTGTCTACGACCCTACTGCAGCTTCTAAGCCATGTTCTCTGTAAGCCAGGCTCCAGTCTCAGAAGGTAACAACTTTAAAAACAGCATCACAAATCTGTATTAACACATGCAAGGGTTTTTCAAGAACAGACGCTCGTCTTGATTTGCTTTCAGACATGACCTTGTGCTGGCGTAAACCCTCTAATTTGTGTGCTTCGATAGTAGAATGATGGGTAGACTTTGTAGGTTGACTAAGGAATAGGGATCACTTGGGACAACAGATTTTCCAGATCTCTCACATTTTGTCACTCTGCTCCAGATCTTCTGGCCTTGAATGTCTTGGAAAATTCATTGAAGTCACTCAGCTCTTCTCTGACCATCTGCCTGCCTCAGAAACATTTGGTCCACTTTCTAACAAATTCTTCTGATGGATCTGTGGTTGTCTCTTCATAGCACATGGGTAGTTTTTCTCCTTTTCTTCTGTGAGTATTTTCTTTAAGATGATAAAATAATTTCACATCTATTGTAACAGAAGCCTTGCCTTGGCACTCCTGAAATGAAAAATTGGTTGTGGACTTTTTCTGGTCCCACAAGGATCCTTTTGCCTGCTGGCCTACTCTTCTGAAGCTTGAAGCTAACACTGCACTCGCCTTTCAGTTCTACCCTTCTGCTCTCTGCCATTGAGCATCTATTAACCTTTAACAAGGGCTCCTCTGTGAGGCAGACTTGCCTTTCCTTAGTGTGGATCTTACGTTCTATTTTTTCTATTCTCACAGCTTTCTGAGTATCATTCTGCCTTTTGTTCTTTCTGACAGTCTCCTAAATATCATCATGACTTCTACTTAAACTGGGACTATTGACTATCTATACCATATTTTTTCTCTACTTCTTAATACATAATCTCCTTTCTCTTCCATCTTTTTTTTTTTTTTTTTCTCATTTTCATTGTACCATGAAGGTAGTACACTCGTAAGTCTCCTTTTTATCTTGTGTGGATCTCCTGGTCATATGGTGGATTACTGTTACCATTCACAGATCCGTTTTTCAAGTCTTCTCACCGGTATGTAGCTGCAAAACTTGTTTTTCCTTTCCTCTTTTTCATTATGTGCCTCTCTCAACTTCACTGTGGACTCCAGACACATTTCTGGATCTTCTCTTCCCTGGGGCCTGTCAGATAACCCAATATGGCACAAACTCCCATTGAATGCTCAGTAGTAACATTCAACCCACAACTGCTGTGTGCAGATAGTCTTTATTATCTCTACAATTTTCCAGATCTCTTCCACTTCTCTTGAAACTACTGTGTTCTATTCTATGTCTTAACAGTAAAATCCCTCCACAGCAATCACAGAAAACAGAACTCTCTCCAACCCTTCCCTCCTTCTATTGTCTGCCTGCAGTTGTCCTTAGTTAAAGGATTCGGGTATTAGCAAATTAAGTTTTAAGTTTTCTTGATTCAAAAGAGATGTTTCACTTTGGAAATAAAACATCTGACAATAACAAATCTAACATGCAGAGTTTTTCTCTCTGCAAAAACATTAACAGTGATAATGATACTGTTTGAGGATGAAAATTGACCACCAACAATCCAGACGTCCTGCCTGTTCTACAATGGGGCCCTGTTCACAGAATCACAGAATGTTAGTGGTTGGAAGGGACCTCTGGAGATCATAGAGTCCAAGCCCCTGCCAGAGCAGGACCACCTAGTCTAGGGCAGGTCACACAGGAACGCAGCTAGATGGGTCTTAAAAGACTCCAAGGAAGGAGACTCCACAACCTCCTTCCTCATGTTCAGGTGGAACTTCCTCTGGTCCAGCTTGTATCCATTGTCCCTTGTCCTGTTCCAGGGTACAAATGAGAAGAGGTTGCCCCTTTCTTCTTGACACCCAGCCCTCATATATTTATTCCCATTAATTAGATCCCCCCTTAGTCTTCTCCTCTCCAGACTAAAAAGCCCCAGGTCTCTCAGCCTCTCCTCATAAGGCAGGTGTTCCAGTCCCCCAATCATCCTTGCAACCCTCTACTGGCCTCTATCAAGTAGATCTCTGTCCTTCTGGAAATGGGGAGCCCAGAACTGGACACAATACTCCAGGTGAGGTCTCACCAGGGCAGAGTAGAGGAGGAGGAGGACCTCCCTTGTTCTGCTGGACACGATTGTCTTAATGCACCCCAGGATACCATTGGCCCTCCTGGCCACAAGGGCACACTGCTGTCCCATGGACAACTTGTTGTCCACCAGGACTCCAAGGTCCCTCTCCACAGAGCTGCTCTCTAGCAGATCTCCTCCTAACCTGTACTGGTGCATTTTATTACTCCTGCCCAGGTGCAGGACTCTGCACTTATTCTTGTTGAACCTCATGAGGTTCCTCTTGGCCCAGCTCTCCAGTCTGTCCAAATCTCCCTGAATGGGTGCACAGCCTTCAGGTGTGTCAGCCAAACCTCCCAGTTTCATGTCATCAGCAACCTTGCTGAGCAGACACTCTGTACCATTATCCATATCGTTAATTAAGATGTTGAACAGGACTGGACCCAGCACTGATCCCTGGGGGACTCCACTAGTTACAGGTCTCCAGCTGTTATTACAAGGAAAAGACTTCCATCTGTCAAGGTCCAATCAAGTGTCCAACAGAGTCTGCCTGCATTAAATCCTGAGGGTGTTTGATGAATCCCCTGTACACCTATGGAGGAGATGCTGTATGCTTCCCAGATGTGGCCAGATTAGCTTCTGCATTGCACCCCGTGTGTGCACAGCCAGCAGTGGGCTATCTGCCCGCTTTAGACACCACACCACACTTCAGTAGCCCCAGCCCAGTTGCAGTAACAATGTGTCAGGTGCTGCTCTAGTGCCATTCAGTATATACTTCTTTGCAAGCTACTGTACAAGTGGATGTACATTATTTCATTTTCTATATAGAGGCTGATAAGCATGAGGAAGCATTTCCTTAATTCCATAACAAGCTACTTTTCATGCTGAAATATATCTGCAGGCAATTCTTTCGCCTTTTGTCTCATTTTTTGTTGGAGACTGGTAGCACAGAGTTGAAGTGAATACTATGCCTTTCCAAAACTGTGTAAGCATACATCCAACTTTCTTGGAGATTCAAGGGCAGTCTCTGATCAGATATTTTCACACACCTGCTATTTTTGTTTTCTGCCCTAAGTAATAAAATGTTAGTTACATTAATACTGTTGTGAGAAGATCAAGCAAATACACAACCAAGAGTTGAGATCTTTGCTTTGAGATCTAGCAAATACAGGAGTTAAAAGTACATTATTTTTCCTTTAAGTCCAGTGATGAATTCTTTTGCCTTTTTTAACTAAATATCTCCTCTGCATTTCTTTCTTATTACTCACTTGCTGTTCCATGGAACTACAATTTTTAGAAAAAGATGCAGTGAAGGTAAAAATACGTGTTGTGTCCTTAGAGATGGGTAAGTAGAACAGTGGTGTAAAAATTAAGATCTTTGAAGGACACCAAAATGAATAGCATATGGTAATTTTTTCAATTTCTGCTTCAGTCATCTTTATGTCTGAAATCTTAATATCTCCAGATGACTGTGAGTGGCTATGCATCCAGATTTACTGGGGAACTCAAACACTTCCATAACCACATAAAATAATCAACTGCCTTTTGTCTAAATACAACTTTTCTCAAAAGGGCCAAAGTATAAGGGAAGTTATAATCTCAAGCTGCACTCCAGACCTGCTTCAAACACAGCTTTGACGTCAACAGCCCTTCCTTGCGAAACAGCTCCTTGTCTTTCAGCTTCTGAAAGTAAGCTGCAGATGGAAACTTTGACCAGAGAGGAACCATAGCTTATGTACTGAAATTGCTTATTGTGGAAACCAAATGAAACTGTGCATGTCTTTTGCCTAGTTCCACAGGCAAGAGAAAAAAAAAAAAAAACTGCCAAAGAGGTGACTATAAATTTTAACAGCCTTTCTCAAGCATAAGAAAATATATTGTGTTGTCATGTACACTCATAACATCTCTTGATGAACTAGCACCATAGAAAAAGTGAGACCTGATGGCTTGATCATGCATAACTGTAATAACAACCATCTGGAGAGTAGGAGAGAAAGATCCGCATGATACTCCTACAATGGGGTTGCCTCTAGTGAAGGAATCACAGGACCTGAACTTAAACTCAGATGCCAGGGCGCAAGAGCTTTCTGGCGAAAGACACCTTGTAGGGAGATTTAAGAGTGTTACTGAAACTTCATGTACTTCTCTGGTAATACAAAAAAGGTTCTTGCTTGTGGGTGATACTATTCAGACTGTCACACCCTGTATCCTAAAATTCTTGATGAATGAACTGTGCTTACCGCGTGTGAGGTCTCAGAGGCTATGCTTTGGCATGGTTCTCGCTGCCTATGCCTGTACAAGTAAATCCATGTGCACAGAACCATTCTTTGGTATTGAAGCAAATTGTTATTGAATGGTCTGCATATCTACTGTCAAACTCTCTTGTCCTCCAAAACATGGGGGCTGCACCCAAACTGCAATGGTCTCTGGCTTATGCTGCTTCCTGATTCACACCCAGGAATTACTAGGGAGGTTGCTAGCTGGCTGCGGACAAAGCCATCCCAGAGACTTTCTGGCAGTATAATAGTGGAAGCAGTTCATTCCCTGCTCCTAACAACACTGTTTGATTTACTAACCTAGATGTAGTCACTGGATACCATTTGGAAGAGTGAATGAGAGCTCCAGCACGTTGAAATTGAGAGATATAGCAGAGATCAAAGGAATGGCAATGAGTTATTGAGCTCAGATGCTGACTAGTGAGTGGCTGTGGATTTGTGACATCCTTGCTTTTAGATGTTAGTATGGATTGTCACTGTTGTTTTTTGTTTTTTTTTTTTCTTCTAAATATTCAGAGTTTTAGTATTATTTCTACCTGTACAAGAATGCTATAAATCTAAGGGAAAATTTTTCACTTTCAGTAAATGGTTTTTTACTCTGTGACTGATCCTACAAATATTATTTCCAGAGTGTGTACTCAATGAGTAGAAAAGTAGAAAAACATGTTCTCCAATGTTTAGGGGAATGAATTGGCTATGCTTGCACTCTTAGTTCTCCTAGATGCATCAAGGAGAACTTTGATTGCAAAAGACAAGCAGAATCTGGACCAGTACATGTGTAACAAATTATTTAGTCATCAGCACTTTGCTTGGCAAATAGATGGCTGCTAAAAATAATAGTAGTTACTGTCTTCCCCTCAATTGCACAGTAGTTCTACAATGAGTACCAGAGATGCATTAGTACAGCAATTGAAAGTTTCAACCACAACATTCTTCTCAAAGGTATCACTGCTAGAAACCCCAGGGTCATTAAACGGAAAGGAACAAGAACGTATTACACTACATGAACCACAAACTATTTCTGAACTAAAAATGTGCAAAAGTTGTCAAATAAAGCAGCTACTGTGAACCTCACCATACATAGTGCTGTCACTGGATCACTTCTCGGCTGAGTAGTTCAGGCTGTTGCTTCAAAAATATTTTACTTCTTGAGATGAGAATGAAAGAAAAAGTCTCTACTGATGAAAGGAGTTTATCATTAGCTTTAGTATCATCTTTCCTTTTGCTCAGTGTTTATTTTGGTTTACATTTAGTGAGAGTTTAGGTAAAACATTTTACAATCTGATAACAAACTAGTAAGTATGACCTCATGAAAGAGCTGATATTCACCAGTGTATTGAAGAGATACACAGATAAAGTGTGGATTAATTTGGTCCTGGATTTAGTGGACTTGATCCTACTCAATACATTTACTTTCTATTTCTATAAATGGCAGGAGTTTGCAATATACTGCCATATATTTTACCAATAAATCAGAAGCAAGAGGCAATATGTTAATACTGCCCAAAGCATTAATATTAAGTCATCTAGAGCTATACAGAGTGCTCTTTTTCCTCTCAGACAATTTGTATTCCATATTTTTGTTATGAAGAGAGAACATAGTGTATTACCAGTATACGGTTTCTTAGGTCATCCTGTGGGTCACACTTTTTTCTGCTGTTAACCTGATGCATCAAGCACAGTTTATGTACTAATAAAGGGATGGAATGATATATTTGGGCATTTGCAAAGAGTTCACATGAAATGGTCCAACCAGTATTAAAGTGGGCAATTTTTAGATAGAATGTGTTTTACTGTATCAATAATTTCTGCTACTAAACAATAAAATTTTGTAACTATAGAAATCAAGGATTGTCTAAATTCCTTAGAAATTACATCTAAGGGTACTAGAGATGGTATGAGAGCTTGATTATATCTCTTAGTTTGTAATTTTTGTGGATTTACTGCTTGTGTTTTTACATACAGTTAGTGATATGAGTTCTCAGCAAACATAGCTGAAACTTTTATAATCTGGGTCAAACTCAGTAAGCACTCATATTCTACTAGCTCTTTTTTACTGTTTTCATTTTCCGTCTTTATTCAATAACACTAATGCCTTTTGTTTCTTCAGGAGAGGATCTGCCCAAAATCTTTTGGAGAACCAAGAGTACTGAGGCCCCATGGATGCCAAAAGAAGTTATACCTGAACATCTGTAAAAATTCCGAGCAAAGACCTTAGGATTTGTGCTATACTTACCTTCATTTCACATTCCTCTCTTCAGACTATCAAAACATGTGGATTTGTTTCCTTCCCTGGTTGAGAGGCATCAGCTTTTATTTTCCTGAAGGTGAAAAAATTGTGTTGAAGTAATTTTAAGCTGGGAAAAAGAGCTCTTTTGTCCTGTCTGCAAGTTTTAGTGAACTTCTTTAGTCACAGCTATGAGAAAACTTGGCTGAATTTTGAAAACTGAGATACCACTGCTAAATTGACTAGACAGCTATAACGGCTACATTTGACTGAAAAAACACTTCTGAAAATATTCACTGGACATCTGTCAAGAAGCACCTCCTCACTCATGTTCTCACATAGGAAATGGGAAGGACTTAGATTATTTATCTGCTGAGTTTGATAAAGCTGAGGCTGAAAAAGCAATTGTATAAAGAAGAGTGCAAAAGCCTCATTGCTACATTCAGAACAAATTTCTCCCCCAAGCGTTGCCTTATCCTTGAGGGAGAGGACAGAAAATCCGGCAGGAGCTAAATGCAGCTAGTCAAATGCTGAACTACACAGTGAACATTTTAAAAGGTTAGTACGCACAAGAAGTGTTGCCACTGTATCACCTTGGCCTCCGTGTTCTGCCTGCCTCTTCTAAGGGAGCAACCTGCGCACAGCACAGGGAAGCAAGCAGAGCCACAGAACCCACGCTGCAGTGGGGTGGGGACTGGTATAGAATGATAGAATCATAGACTGGTCACAGCTTCTTTTCAGTTGCAGTTGCTCTATCTTTACAATACACTTTTGCAGTATTTCAGTTGGAAGGAACAGACTTACTCTTTTTTTTTTTTTTTTTTTTGTGACATTTTGTTTCATTTTGAACTCTACAGGCCACTAATTTGAAATTCAGTATCTCAACTACTCTGCAATTAATAGCTCCAGTTCCAAAAATTGACTAGTCAGTGACACAACCAATAAGTCCCAGGTGTAGAAGCCACTGTCACAGGTACAATACAATTGGATGACTTTGCCCACAGCTTTAGATTTCTAGGCTTCAAAGCCTTGAATATCTGTACAAATCAATTTTATAATTAATAGTTTGTAAAAACCTTTGGTCCCTGAAAAGCAAAGGTTTCATACACATTTTAGTTTCATTGGAAATGATTATGAATTTGTGTCTGCCCTGCACTTGATGTGAGTGTGCTTGGCTGAACACCACAGCTTATCAAGGGCAAAGAGACCACTGTAGTCAGTGGCAGCTTTCACAGACCTGCAGAAGGAGGCAAAGCTCAGTTGTGGGGAAAACACAAAGGTAATCCTCCATTCATTCTACAGCTGTTGTTCTGAAGGAAATGAGTACATCGTGTGGGTACTACAAATTATAAACTCGGACAACCACAAAAAAGCATTAAAATTTAAATGCAGCCCAACTCCTGTTTCATTTTCCTTTTGGAGGCACACAGCTCACTGTTTAGTTTAGGTAACTGTGTTACCTAACCACAAACAGCCTTCTCATCTTCTGCAAGCTGCATTGCTGTCAAGTGATAGTGATGACACAGCCACTCTGTCTAAGGATGTCAGGGGAAGAGAAAACCCAGACTACTACAAGTGACACAGTGAACACTCCTTTCCTGTTACAAATTCCACATTAAATCTGAATAACTGCTGGGCTGCAATGATACTAAGTCTTAGGACAATGCATTTACAGGCATTTAGGAACAGCAGTTTACAATAATGCTTGCATATGGGTTTGATATCTCATGTTGTTAAAACAAATCAGCAAGTCTAGACTTTAATTTGCTGAAGCAATTTATGGTTATTTCATGTCTTTTTTTCCCTCTAAGTAGAGGTGAGTACATTGGACTGTTCTAAGAGGAAGGATGGTAGTGCAAATTTTTTTCATTTTAACTGTAAGACTGATCAGAAACACAAACATTAACATCCTGCTTTTCCTACCACATAAAAACTGCCCAAACCTATTAGTGCTTTATTCCACTACAGTGTTCAAATGCTTTGCGAGCTGCTGATTAATCATGAAAAAAGTTCTGCAAGTTGGTCAACACTGCTGCAGCCATTTCTTCGCAGTAGTAAATTTCTTTACAGTAGTAAATTGAGACTGTCAATACAGTAAGTCAGTAGCAGCGCAGGGAACAAGGACCTTGGGAAACCCCCAGCTCCCTGAGATTGTTACTGAAGTCAAAGCATAGTAGCTGCCAGTAGCTGAGGGCTAGATCTTCACTCCTGGGTTCCTGCTCCAGTAGTAAGGCAAAACAATTGCTTTGTTGTATTTCTGGAACCATTGCTTTATGACAAATGTGCAAATATTTTTCTTCTATGTGAGCAAATACTTGCAGGTAATTTTCAAGTCTCACACAACATCAAAAGCTATTTAACACAACAGCACAAGATACCACGCTCGTTCTGCTTAGATGTAGTCACATTTCTGAGAATATAACATGGTATACAGCTAAATGAACAAAAAACAGTCTCTCCAGAGTTAAGCAGTATCTTCCCAGTGAGAGTTTGGTTTCCTTGTACCATTCAGCAAGGTAAATGCGTCCCCTGTCACACACAGCTGGTGCCTGGTGACGTGCTCCGATGACAAGTCCCCTCGTGGATGAAACTGTTTCTAGACCAAGGACCCAGAGGGGTTCTGAGATTTGTAGTGAACTTTCACAGAGACATCTCCCACGTGGAAGCTGCCTGTCCGCCAAGATGGAAGCCTCCTTGAGCAGCATGAACTGTAGCTTCTGGCCACTCACCAGCAAATGGGTACACTTGGCATGGGCAGAACAGAAAATGGATTTATACAAACTAGTCATTACTAATCAGGAGAAAGTTTAGGCCATATCTTTTTCATAAAGTATTGTAAAAAAAGGCAGCAACTTAGCCAACAGAGACCTTTTCATTCGGATGGACTGCAGTGCTTTCCAAAGCTAATCAGTTATCATAATGAACGTCCTCATGGACTTGATGGAACCTTCCACTGTACTGCTTCATTTTTTTCTAATTTTTTTTTTTTTAATGCTCATGTAGATATATATGAATTGCATTATAACAAGGTACTGCTTAGGTAATTTTTTTTGTGTATGTACTGTGATTGTCATACTATTGACATAAAGACTTTGGAAAACCAAATGCATGTATTTTTCCCAGAAAGCATCAGATTTTGAATTTACAAGGAAGTATGTCTTTTTATTAAGAAGGTAGAATGACCATCAACCTCTACTGGTACAAAGTGGCATAACTCAAATAATGTTTATGATTTGGTACACTACCTTGTTTTCACTGGAAGTGGAGGTAAGTTACAAAACATGTTATTATATACTCATTCTTGTTGAGCTTAACTATTACCCAAGGTCCTAGATGTCCATCAGACCTTGGCCTAATTTAGCTCCTAATTTCTATGCTTCAGACAAACATTAATACATCATTTTGTGGTGGAAAATGAAAGAGTTGCTGTTTTACAGAGCACTGCATGAGGATTTCACAGCATTTTACAGAGCATAACTAATCAAGTCTTTGAACGTTCCAGGATTTGAGAGGAGGAAGTTCAGTTGGACTTCTGTCCCAAAGAGGTTGCAGTTTATAACAAGCCACCACATTTCAAATTATTGCTTTCTGATACTACACTTTGGGCTGTGTTTGATTTTAATTACTTTGTGCTGCCCCTACAGACTGCAGTTTTTCTGTAACATAATCCTTAAAACATCAGTTCCAAGAAAGAATCCTCCTTTTTGTAAAAGAGATGTGCGTGTTTATCCAGGTTATCAAGATTCAGATTTGAGCTTCTATAGGCTGGCACTTAAAATTCTCTAAATGGGTAAAAAAGCCTGTTTTGATGATCTAAAATGCTTGTAAAAAGACAGGCACAAATCTGTGTGATTGTATTGAGGTAATTAGCTGTCACTAATTGTTCTGAGAGATGTGCTAGGTTATTAAATTAACAATCAGAAGTGAAAAATGTCCTGGAGGTCACACTGGTGTTTGTAGGAGGACTCTGCTTGTGTAAGATGTTTTTGAAATTTCCACTCACCATTCCAGGATGTGTGTCATGGCCTCTTCTGAGAAGCATGATGTCACTTGGCCTTTGGCCTTGTGACTTCCAGCACACCCCAGGAAAGGAGTATCTCATCAGGAGCCATAGCCCATAATGTCTTCTTCTTTAATTACCACCCTAGCTGTGCCCAGCAACATTAACCCTCACGGAGCGCGTCGGCTGCCGTGCTCCCCGAGATGCCTCTGCGCAGGCGGGTGGCAAAAAGGCTCACTGCAGTGTCTCCATCTCCCAACAGGTGATCCCAGCAGGAGCCACCGCAGGCGCTCCAGTAAACAATTCCTGCTCAGAACCCGATTGTATTCTTCTGCTTTTCAACGTGTTTTCTGTAACACAGCAAGTTTTTAAATGGGATAAAACCCAACCAAATACAAAGTCCCTACTGTCAAATCAGACAATCCTTCTATACTCCTTTTCTCCTATGACTTCTGTGAACAATTTGCTCTTCAGTGCAGGATGACAACACTGGAATGCGACTGCGACACCGCAAGTGCTGACAGTCTGATCAGACCAAAGCTGATACTGTCACAGACGGGGTAGGTTGGGGTTTAGCAGAGATTTGCATTTAATGCTTTTGAGCCTTGTGGCCTTGTGCTAGATGGAAAGGTAAAATTAGTCCTTTGGTTCCATCACCCTAGTGTCCTCCAAGCAAGCCCTCACAGTTCTGTGCCTATGACAGTCACTCTATCTGGCAAGAAGCTGTACTAAAGGACTAAAGGTATTAGATTTATTAATGTGTTCATGTAAATATTCTACTATATTCTACTCAGTGTTTTTTCCGTGTTTCTAAAAATTTCTGGCAGCATCTTTCATGATCTCCAGTCCAGATGTTCTTCCAAACCTTCAAGCAACAAGTGGGGGAGGTCCCAGGTCCTTTGCCATTTTCTCTGCCAGCCCATGTAGAATATCAGCATTTTCTAAGAATTTGAAAAACTAGCTAATACAAAACCAGAAATACTGATTAATGAATGTCCCCATGTAACACAGGACTTCTGTTATTCCACTTCTGCTCATTAGTGTGCCAAATTATCACTTTAAAACCATGCACTTGGTATCTAGCTTTGTGTACAGCTTTACATTCTACTTTGTGACACTGATGTAAACACAGAACAACTATATGGAAATTAATTTTCTCCTGATTTTTACCAATGTGTAAACATTATTGGGCTGTCCTTTTTAGCAGAGCCTTTACCTTTCCTCTGGAAATTCAGCCATTGCTCCAGATGAAATGACGTTTGACTAATGACAGGAAACCAGGGTCAGAAAAACAGCCTATAACCTATTACACCAAATACACATAGCCAACAGTTTGGACTAAGGCATTATGCCCAGCTACTACTTACCACTGCTTAAAACCTATGTAAAGCTTTTCTCAGGGAGAAAAGGAGAAAGAAGTCTAGATTTTTCAGAGTAGGCCTAAGAGAAAACAATTCATTGCAGAAGGTGTTCTAAAGCACTTTTCTGTGTGCTCATTTAATCTGCTGCTGCTGTTCATGCTTATTCTGGTTTTTTGGGGGATAAGTTTTCTGGCCCACAGCTCTTTGCTGAGAATGGCCCTCTATATCTTCTCTCAGACCACGTCAAAAGTCCATCAGCTATAGTACCACTGTCTTAGACATTTGTTTTCTTAAAATACTTTTTTCAAAATACGTACAACCAACAATCATAAAACAAGCAGCTCCATCTGCAGCCGTGACAGAACAGTGTTGTATATTGGACCATGGAATCAAGTATTTCCCTTGTACCTAAGAGTTTTGCTGGGGAATCATCACTCAACCCACCTCTAGCCCAGCAGAGCCACGGTGAACTGTTCAGAACCACGAGCAGCCCCTGCACCTCTAGTTTAGGGCCTGTCTCTCCAGATGGTAATCCCAGGCTCGCTCTGCCCAGTCTCAGTCCCTGGCTCCTGCCTCTGCCTCACAAGGCATTCAGCCGAATGGAAGCACGTTAAGATGGTATTGCACAGATCTGTGCAAACTGCCCCCTGCGTGGTGCACACACAGTGAAGAGCCAACAGGGGAAGGTAAAGGGGAGATGTCTGTGCCATGTCTTACAGGCTTCACAGATAAAAAGTATCAGCTCAGGTATGTGAAGGGGAAGAATTTTTTATCTTTCTTTCTGTGATTGTAAAGCAAGATGTTCCTTGAGCTGTTTGACAGGGCCTTTAAGGCTGACCAGTGGAAGGCAGCCACTGGACCTTTTGGAGGGAGTACTGTGTTATTCTGGTACCCACCAAAGTAACTTTTATCTGAAGGCGCATGGACCAGACGGCTGGCTTCTGGTTGACACCAAAAGAGTGATGAAGGAGAGAGGTACAAAAGACTGAAGACGGACTACCCACAATAGGGAAGAAACAGGAAGCAGGAGGACCAATGACAGCTGTAACAGTGGCTGCTCTCTGGAGGACTTTAAAGACTAGCATGATCACCACCAGGTTTTTGTTTCATGTTTCCATGACCTGAGGCTACCAAAGATTTTTCAATTTACATAATGCAGTATTTGCAGGACATTCAGCAAGATGTCCCAGGACCCATCCTACAGTGTCTGTACAGATAGGGCATAAGTACAGCTCTTCAGGTGTTAAGTTAGGCTAATCGGCTCTGCATTGGATGAGCTAGTCCATACCTGGATGATTAATAGAAATAAACCCTTCCATGAAGATAGATTCTGTTCCTATACATATAGGAATAACACAGAAACATAGCAAACACTTCTGAGAAGCCTCCTGACTCTTCATATTGGAAGTAACTGCTGTTCATTAGCAAAACCTACGTTAGACCTGATTGTTTGCTGCCATTTCTGGTGGGAGGCTGTTCTGGAACTTCAGATGGTTGATGGTAAATATCTCCCTCCAGATGTGTTACAAACAAGCTAGGCTATCTCAATGTTTTTACCAATGTGGTAAGTTTCTGAGAAGGCAGGAAGATGATCTTTTTAGTTGATGACTGCAGAAATAATCCTACCTTGAATACGATTTCTGCAATAGGAATTGAGGGAATAAACAATCGGATACCCAAAACAAGAGAAAAGGAGTGTATAGCAATGCCAAAGCTATAAAAAAGAGGAGGATGTTTTTGAGAAAGAGAGTCCCAGACTTAAGTATTTCAGTTGAGTTGGTAAGTGGAAATTAGTGCCACTGAAGATGCCCGCAATCCGATTTAGTCTTCTGTCAACCCATTAGATATTACTGCAGTATTCTGTGCCATTATCCCATTAATTTGATTGTATGTGATGTGAAATACCATTTGAATGCTAGGGCAAATGAGATTCTGACACCCACTGTTGACAGCAGTTTTGAAACTACAAATGTGATGTGTGCTACATCTGGTAGGGTGGAGAGGAAAAGCACAGCAGAAAAATACAATTTTTTCTTTTGGGACTTCTGGGAAGGGTTTACAGTATTTAAGTTCCTTATTCATTAAAGTGACTCTCTAATGATCTGTCCATACAGATAGTCTTGTAAAATCAGAGCCAAAGATTTATTTGAGTATTTCTGCAAAGCTGCTTCATTCTTTGTAACTAGGAAAAATGACATAGAACATGAAGGAAGAGAGATGCTTCAGTGAGTGAATGAGTTAAATTAGTGAATCAATAAATGATCTAAAAATATTTTTTCATTAATTTTCATGACGCAGATGATGTCTTGCTTGGTGTAGTCACACATGTGCTCCAGCCTAATGAAGTCTAATACCTATGACTCACTGGCAGAAGTGGCAGCTGGCCTTATGGAAGCTGCAATGAATAACAAAGGGATTGTTGGTGTTTGGCTGATGTAGACACTACCAAGTAAAACAGAGTGAAAGCACAAATAATGTGCTTTAAAAAGCTTGGAGCATAACAGCCAACTGAGAAGCATTATCTCTGCTAGCTCCAAATCTGATTATTCTTCACAGTTTATTTTGGTATGTGTATAAATGCATGTGATCTGGATGCCTGCACTTATCTGCTCTTATCCCAGTCCTATTGTTCTAGCAAAAGAAAAGTCATCTCAAGACAGAAAGTCTAAACTAGCAACAGAAAAGACTGACATGGAATCTAGGAAAGGCTATGTTTTCTTTTTCCTTTTCTCATTTTAAACAGAGATGGAGGTGTCAAACTGTGGGAAAAGAGTGTCAGACATAGCAAAGGTATTCTGGGTTCCTGAACTGATTCAAGATCATAATTCAAATCTGAGAGCTTCAATATAGGTGGGTACTCAGCACTTAGAGGATAGTCCCCTCAGTACTTAAGGGAATCTAATGAGGAGCTTGAGAAATCATGACATCATCTGTTAATTCAGACACAAATTTTCCATTCAAATTAAGATGGCAGACTTTTCTCAAGACTTAATTTTGATACACATAGGAATACAAAAGCAACTGAGAGCTGAAAATGCCTCAGATGAGAATTAAGGAATTTTTTTCAGATGTGCTCCAGTAACTTGGTTTCATGAGTATGCAAACAAGCACATTCACACTGGGAAAAAAAAAAAAAAAAATCCAAGTAATATTGATTTACCCTCTGCCTCCCAGAAAAGAAGTCTCAAGACAAAACCCAAGAAACACCTATGGAAAAAGGTAACATCACCTACTGGGAGTAATATGTTTCAAACCCATCCCTGACCCAAAGTGTGTGATCTTTAGAAAAAACTGCTGCCTCTTTCTGCTTCATTTTACCCTTTGCCTACAAAATTCTCAGAGCCTTTATTTTGTAGTTTGCTGCAAAATAGTCTATCCTTACAAGAAAAGAAGGAATGTTTAGTCCTTTCCAAACTAACCCAAGGAATTCTTGGCTATGTGAGATGTAGACTTGACATGAATTGACAGGGCTGGACCTTCACTTAGGTATCACACTGCCACAGTAGGTATCCCAAGTGCCCAACTATTATATTTAAAAATGGTCTTTTTTCCCCTGCACTTTGGCAAAGCGAGCTGTTTCTCAGAACCTAAGGGTTGCTTTACTAGGTGTTTGGACTGTGATTCTCCTCCTTAGAGCTGCAAGTTAGATAACCAAGTCTGGGACAACAGGGGAAAACTTCAGCTACATCTTGGCACTGGGGTTTCTCATTGGCATTTCTGTTAGTTTTTCTGGTTGCTATGAACTCTTTCACAGGCTCCTAATGCTTCTGTGTATGGTACTGAGGAAAGGCAGATGGCATAGTTAGGATTCGTAATGCTACAGTCAGTGGCTAGGGGAGAGAGTGAATTAAATTTATCTTGGTCAGATTCACTAACTGTAGAAGATTCCATTGCAATTGGCTAATTTTTGCTACCAGATAATAAAAACTAAAAAGGACTAGAATGCTCTTTCTCTGACATCGTTGTTTCTATGTAAGAAGAGAAGTAACAGCAAGTTAAAAAATAACAGCATCATGTAGAAGGAAATCCATTAATGTTTTAAAAACTTCTACTCTTCGTCCCTAAGACACTGAAGTCTCAGCAGCAGATGGCTTCCACTGGGAAGATGCCATGGGGTCATCCAGGCCTCCTGGAATGGCATGTTTGAACCCAAAGATAACTGGCAGCTTAGTTCAGAAATAGTACAAACATAAGAGATTAGCTTTTACTTTGCAATCTGCCTTTTATCATTTTAATGTTCATATACATAGATAAATTTAGGGAACACAAAGTTAAGATGTATGAAAAATATAGCTGTAAAGAAATACTCAAACAAAAAAACACTGAAAGAGTCAATTGATGGTAAATTGTTAAGGACAGAAGACTTACTTTTCTGTGGGGATACAGGACTTCCGTGTATACATCCACAATGAAAAATCAACAATTTTGAAACTGTGTGTTTGCCACAAATAAATGTATATACTTCTGAATTCATAATGTTTAAATAATTAAAAATTTACATAGTGACATTTTAAATGTCAAAGAAATTATAATTCAGGCTTTCCTTATTTTATTATATCATGCGGAATGTAAATTTTCCATGATTTCCAGAATATGTAGTAATGATTTAGTGCACAAAAAAAAAAAAATCAAATACCTAAATTCAGCCACAGAAGTTCTGAAAACTATAGAACATCTGGGTGATAAGTAAACTTGACCACCCAACCATCATCTGGCTATTGGTTCTGCAAGTAAAACCTCACTAGCTTTTAGAATTCTGAAGTACCACAAAGTCTTTCAAAGCTAATCTAGATGGGGGAAAACAGAAAATGAACATTTCATAGTGTTAAAGCAGCAATTTGAACTTTCACTAATAGCTGTGTGGATAAGAAGTAAGGTTTTTTATGTTCTATATGTTAATAACAACATATCAGTCTGGAATATAGAGGTCTATCATTTAACAAACAATAACTTATTTATGATCAACAAGTTTTAACTTCTTAAAACATGCTGCAAATGGAGCTGACTAACTTTGTGATTTTCTTCATTTTCTTTTCCTAACAGCAGCTTTCATTTAATGTGAAAATCACTCTGCAGCTGATACTCAAATCCTTTAAATACGTAATTTTCCTAAAACTGAAGTCAAGTTCTTTTGCTGTTTCTTTAATATAGATTGATCAGACTGAGTGTTAAAACTTAATTATGACAATCTGATGATGGAGTTTTCTTGAGGAAAGTGATTACATCAACAGCAACACTAACATGTCATATGGAGAAAGTAATTGTGCTGAGGTTGCACATTTCTGTGTACTGAAAAGATTTGGGTAGAATGTCACACCAAAAATCTGAACATTTACATTTTGTACTGCTATGTGCTACAGGGCCTTCAACAAGGAGTTGTAATGCTCTCAGTCTGTCCTAGGTTCTACTGATTTTTTTTTTAAATATGATGAGAATGGAAGTTTATTTTGATGACCACCTTATTCTTAGTTGGCTGATTTTGGCAAAGGTTCCTGCATTTCTATGAAACAATGCCACAGGCTTCAAATGAAAATACAGCCTTGAAGCTGGAAGTGAGGAATGAGTAAGATGCCACGCTCAAACAAAAGACACTCTGGTGCAGCCACAGAATGAAACACTCAGAAATCACCATTTTAAGCACAGGAGTGAAGACAAGTCTGGATTTCTGTAATAACTATTGGCAGAGCATCTAAGTGCATTCCTGATTTGCTTTATCAAATGTTCTGTTCTTCCTTTCAGACCCTGTGAAGCTTCACTACCCTTGGCACTGATGTACTGATGCTGGATATGAAAGGGGCATCTCGAGGCCTTGCTCTCCTCTGCCGCCACGGGGATTTGTGGAACTGGGCAGAGGTGGGGAATGCTCCACCTGGGGACCAAATAACATGGAACAGTGCAGTCAAGCTGTTGTTATGTGGCACAAGCAGCTTTGAAGAGGCATGCAGTGTGGATATGAAAGATCTTCAGCTCCCCACTGACCCCACCTTTGCTTCAGAGACATATCTAGTTTTCATGGCTGGCACCCAGTTTGTAGGAAGCACCATGTCTCTAAAAGCTGGAAGAATAACAATATTTTAAAAAAAAAAAAATCACAAAAATGCCAATAACCAAACCAGTCACCTTCCCAGCCAATCCTGTCACTTCCTTACCCATTTTAAAGTATCAAGGATGCTTTTATTTTAGTGGAAAAATTCTGGATTGATAAATAGAAAACTGAAATATTTGCAGAGTACTATTCTCAGGACAACATGTTGCAGGAGAAAGGCCTTCAGGTCCAAAAACACATCCCTCCTGGAATGCTACGCTACATAGGAAAAAATGGCCAGTTTTATTTTTTAAATACTCAGTTGTTTAAAGTAAATTTCTATTTTGCTCTGAAATTAAGCAAAAGTGATCATATTTTTATATGGCACTAAAAATCAAAGATTTCTTGTAACCATAATGATGAACTGTTTTTAAGTGACGCAAATGTGTGAATGAAGGGGTTTTGACTGGGCAGGACATGAAATCATTAATAAAGGACCATCCTTTTCCCAGGACAAAAACGTCAACAGATCAAGTTTTAAAAAATAGCTTGACAATGCCCTTCCAATCCACTTCTTTAAGACACACTGTATCTTAATTAATTAGGTTTGAATTTCTCAAGACTAGTAGTATTACCATTTTACTGATTCTCCAGTCATCAATAAAGCTCGCTATGAAGTCGAGACTCTTCTGCTGACCACTTGCCCAATATAGAATGATATTATCATTAACACCACACCCCAGAGATCCAAAGCACCAGACAGCCAGAGAGAGGAACAAGTCCATGCACTCACCCACTGCATATTGTGTGTAAAAGGGAGTGACCTGACTCAGGAATCACACCATGGGAGCTGGAATCAGCCAGGCAATGAACCCAGTTATGTACTAGTTTCCCAGAGAGAGACTCAAGATCTTGCCCCATCATCCTGGGAACTCCACTTGCCATGAAATATCAGGGAGCCCTTCCAATAACCAAAATCAACACACAGACCATATCAACAACCCTCCCACCTCCACTGCAAACAGAGTCAGCTCTCATAATGGTGGCTTCTTGCCCCGCCTCCAAGTTACTATGGAAGGCAGGGACACCTGGTAGTGATCTAATCAGCTCCCACCCAAGGCTGTCCAGACCCTGGGTGAAAAGCAGTCAGAAGGGTCTTTCTTGCCTGGTTGTGAACATCATCCATATGCCAACCCTCATTCAGGGCGGGGGGTGGTGTTTAACGTCCAGCACTTCAATAGACCCAACTTTACATGGATAAACAGTGAATAAACAAAAACATATCTTAAAAATTAGGAGAAAATCAGACAGAAAACATATACCTTTTGGCTGCCATTTCAGGATAGCATAGGCAATGTTAAAGAGTCCTCTAACTGAATATTTAACTTGGTTTTATTTAACTTATTTTGTAGTATCACAAAATGTGCCACGGAGTCTTTGGCTTTCATTTTACAATGGCATCTGCCTGAGTAGATCCTGATGGAGTGCCCTTCCTGAATGCGAGCTTAGATATTGTAAATCTATCCCTAAAGAGAAATTGGACTTTTCCACTGTCTGCGCTCAAACCTCAGCACCTCCAGATGTAGCACGCATCACAGCCTTCACTTCACAACAGCTGTCAGGAATGTGTGCCAGACTTTCAACTGTCATGCCATATAAGCACACAATGTACAAATGACAAAATAGAATTAAATAATGGTACATAATATGAGAAGAAAAATGCAATAGAGTTACAGAATGGTAGCGGTCATGCTCACTGACTTTACAAAATTCAAAATTTTTCTGCTGGAGTGAGATTAATAGCAGACAGTTCTAGAAATCATGAGGTTAAGATGTAGCTGCATTTGCTGAGAGAAGAGTAACTCTACCTACCTAACGTATATAAACAAACATGTCCCAAAATTTATGTGGACTGCTAACTTGTCTAAAATACTCGTTCCTTTTAATTTAGCTGTTATTTACTGTGCATGTAAAGCTCTTCTGTTCAGGGGTGATGAGGCATAGTATATAACTTGTGGCCTTCACATTGTGGTGTAAAAAAAAAAAACAAACCTCTGAAACTGCCTTTTTATAGAATTTGGAATTATTTAATCAATTACAAACACTCTTCCCAAATATAACTTTAGTTAGTAGTGTATTTGATGAGGCAGATTAAGCTGACAGCTTTCATTACTCAGACATACAACCACTGTAAAAATCTTCCAAACCAAAAGGTTAGTCTTAAGAAACTAAACACTGATGTTGGCAGGTTCAGAGATATTTTTTTCAGATTTATACAACAGTTCATCTGTGCCATTATAAATGACTCAGAAAGTAATATACTGAAATATATACTGATGGCCTGACACTGAAAGAGGCCAGAAAATAAGGAAAATTTACATGGTCCAAATCAAGTGGTTCAATTTGTCAGATGCTATGACACCAGAAGCAAAAAGCTTGAACTGAAACTCAGGCTAATACTAGGAATTAAGTTTTGCTTTGGATTTTAAAAGAGACATGATCATAAAATTGGGTATTCAAGAAATATATTGGGAGGATTATTTCATTAAAGATCTGTACAACAAAGCATTTCATTTTGTGTAATAGCACTGTACATTGTTATACAGTATCAAATAAGTAGAGGAAGAGCCCTGTCAGAGGACTCTCTAGATATTGCTTCTATACAAAACCAAGTCAAGCCAGATGATCTAATAGTCCCTTGTGGCAATAATATTTACAAATCTAGGAAAGACTTTTAATAATAAGATATAAGACCATACTTATTCCTAAATCTTCTGAGCTTTAATATTCCCTGTGCCCCTTTTCTTTTTATCTCCAAGTAATTCAACTTTTTATTTCAGATCTTCTTGTATATTTAAACACAGTGGTTGCACCGTTTGTCCACTTACATGTTGTTATTCCTGAACTCAGCAACCTACCAGTTACAATTTCTGTTGTAGTTGTGGTCTAAGTATTTCAGCTTCTTACACATTATTTGCAAACATAATTAGTATATTTAAAACAAATATTGGATCACCAAAGTCCATCAAAATTATATTTTTAATGAATACTGTATAGATTTTTCCTTACTTCCTTATTGTGCAACTTGTGTGTTGTCTTAAAAACTTGTCCATTGCTCTCAAATAAGACTCCCACTAAATCCTCATGGACATAATGCCCTGCCAGGTTAGCTCTCAGTAATGAGATAATTTGATTATTATAGTATTTTAGGTATGTCCTTCTAACCAATAAATGTAAATTTCATTAACCATTCATTATATTATTTGTTCCCTGTTAATGTAACCTGTCCTTTTATTCCTGCTCAATAGCACTCATTTGCTTGTTCAGAGCGAGAACTTCCCATGTCCTAATTAACTACTATTCCTTGAGTGTCACTCAGGTAAGATGTCACTCTTCCAATATTTCAGTTTTTATTAAGTACCACTCATGTTGGTCAGGGAATTCTGAACAGGCTTTCCTAATACAATGACAACTTTTTTATTATAGACCATCTAAAACTAACAATGTAGTTGCATGAGAGTTTTGCCTTTTTTTCTTTTTTTTTGAAAGATTGTAGTGACTATGTAGAGCTAATATAAAATTTGTACATTTGTTTGGGTTTTTAAAATATTTCAGAGAAAGTTCCTAAGGAATATGAAAAGTTGTATGTTCGATGCTACTAATGAATAGCAGGTTAAGAATCTACATAAAGAGCTGGTCTAAACTAGTTTTCTGTTGCTTTGTGCTCACTTAACAGCAGGAGGAAGCACTCAAAGAAAACTGTACTTACTGAACTTCTGTATATCAGGTTCACAGACCCGAATTATTATGTTTAATATATGCTTGGGTTTGGTGCCAGCCTGAGCACTCTCAGTTTATCACCAGCTGACCTGCTGCTCCAATTCTAATACTTGTTTTCCTGCTATATGCTCACATTTCCTTAAGAATAAGATTCCACAGTTACTGCAGCATATCCACCTTTCCCAGGGTGTAAGCCTCGGTTAAATATGCCTGGAAAAGACTGTAGTCTAGAAAGCACCCTAAAATTCACCCGAGTTTCTACGTATGCTTATAATCTTCACAAAGTATTGGAATCACTAACATTTTATGGGTCTCTGTCTCTAAACTGACAGGATCCGCTGTAGCCTGACACTATCCCAATTGGTTTCCAGCAGAATTCATGCCAGTGGGCACAGGCTGGATCTGATTTGGAGGATGGTGATGGAAATAAGGATTGTTAAAAACACCCCATTATCATATGGTCTGGTAGTTGGCTACAGTGCTGTTCTGCAAACATGATTTAGTACAGATGTTTCATTTAAACTCTAGGTTTATAAAGGTACACATTTTTTTGGTTTACTCTGATTATAACCACAGACTACTCCTCCCCAGTAATCAACTGCTAGAATTTGTCAAATGTTGTCATTTAATATGTGGGTCACTTCCAGTGCTGTGTTTGTTGCATGGAATGCTCCACTTCCATAGAAACAGATGTTTTAACTTAACAGCAGAAAGGAGCTAAACAAGTGCATGTGAAGGCGCAGTGCAAATAACGTGTTTCATTTTTGTTATTTATAGCTGTCCACAGCTATCATAATTTTTTTATTTGAAAATTATTAAATCAATTACAAGAAGTTTATTTGCAGATACTGCCAAGAATGATGCATGCTAGGCAACTGCTTCTGGGGAAAAGTGTCTTCTTCTGGGCCATAACACAGGTGTTCAAGGGAAGGCAATGCATTTATGAAAGACTACAGTATCACAGGGTCTACACACTGAACCTTAGAGAAAAAAAATTATCCTTTTTAGATCTCCAAACTCAGCATATTTGAAAAAGGCAAGGGCAGCTGAGAGGGTGGTTAGAAGGAAGACTCCAGGGAGAGGGCCTTGACTGGAAAAAGGCTCGGCTAGGAGGATGGGTTTGTTCCTTCTTTCAGTTTGATTTGACTGAAATACATCCCACGCAAACTGGGAATTACAGTTGTATGAAAAACTAGCAATAGTCTCATCTAGAACACAAGGGGGAAATATTTGTCTGAAACACAGAACTATTTACACATACCACAATGAAGTAACAAATCAGCCATCTGTGAAATTCTTCGCTCTTTTAAATCCTACCTGACTAGTTTCAGGTCACTATAGGAGCCACTGATTTTTACAAAAAAAGTGACGTTTGAAAAAGAGCCATACTGCATACTTTCCAAAGCACACAGACAGAATAATTTCTAACAGTACTGCAATAATCCCTTTCCAGGGGTGGATCACGTAAAGAGTGAGCTGCACACAACCAAGGTGATAGCTGATATTGTCTAACATCATTTCCCAAACAAATCCCATAATTTCTACACTTGAGCCATGGGCAAGCCTGAAAGCACAGCCTAGGCTACTCCAAAAGTTCACCACATTCCCCTTCATGGGCCGATCATACACCCTGGATGTGTACTCCACCCACCTATGCTGGGGTTTCTGTGCAGAAGACAGAGCCAGGCCAGATGAGAGAAATATCTACGTTTGGAAAGCCTCTGCAAATGTGAGACACCAAAGCAGTAAACAAATCAAATGGGATGCCAGACTAAATGTGTTCCACATTTGTGAAATAACAAAGTTGAGTCAGGAAGAAAGGTTTACATGTCTTCTCCTCATACAACCCTTCCCAAGGTACTCTCTTTCAATCCATCCCAAATTAAACTCAGCACAGACAGCAGCAATATTTGTGAGTACACGGCATGGGCCAAATGCATTTCATAGCCACTGCCAGCTCCACGTGGCTTGGCACAGGGTGGGCTGGGAGGGGTGAGCAGGTGCTTCCTCCCAGAGTCCTGCTCCAGCCCGGGCACGTGCCCAGGGAAACGCTCATGCCGCTGCGTGGCACCACGGGCAGCAAACCCCCCGGCCTCACCTGCTCCTTGCTCAGGAGCCAGGCTGGCAGCTCTGCCCGTGACATTCTCAGTCCCTGTCCCCACCGTGAATTCCTGCGTGGGAGAACCTCAGGATCATTTCTCTAGCCATACGACAGACCTTGGCAAGCCCGTCTCCTTTCGTGTCAATGACAGAAAGCCTTTTCAGACGTGTTTCTGAGGAACCTGTGAACCCATAGGAATTGGCACACCTCTCCTAAACAGGTTACACAGCATCTGGTAGCTCCACAGCTTGGTGTCTGGTGGCTATACTACAACAACAGAAAGCAAGATGCAACTGAAAATCATACAGGCAGTATGGCATAGAACTGCTGTTCAACATCAAATTTACATTAAAGGTTAAATGTGAAAAATATAAATGACTGAAGTTTGTCCATATTTTCTACTAAATCACTTTTTAATTAAAATCTTGACCAAAAAATCACTCAGGGCTATTCATTAGAATTGTGCACATCCTTAATGAGAGATGAGCATTTTTGAAAGCTGGGAAATCTGGAAAGTTTCTACAGCTCTTTTCAGTGTATTTAAACTGTATATTTAATGTCCACATATAGTAAGGCAGCACAGTCCAACCCAGCCCTGCAATACAGAAAAATAATGTCAGCTGATGTTTTTAAATCCTACCTTTTACACAAAAATGAGTCATCGTGATTGTTTGGCAGCAGATCAGTATGAAAATATCTTGTATTAATGTGTTATGTATTAAAGGAGTATGGGTATATTATTTATTGAACTAACTCATCCCTTTCCCTGACTGCAGGTTTTCTACCAAGCAAATGGTATAATTCTGTTATGAATTCATTGTTATCTTAGGATTAAAAAGTCAATTTATCATACAATTTACATGAATGACTTTATACATTTAATACTTGAAATTTAGAATGTCATTGTCATGACACTATTATTTTCAGTCTTTGTTGTATAACTTAACCTTTTTAAAGTAGGCAGAACAGTCTCTGTAATTTAGTGGGACTTTCATTCATTTTGAAGTCTGGTTAAAGAAGGATGATGTATTACACTAGTGCTATTAGGTCTATTTTCTGTTCACGAGCTAACTAATCCTTAGAACAAACCTAAAAAGTAAGGCAAAACCCATAACAAACATACAGCTTGTTTTCTGTACCTGGCACCATACCCATGTGTCTTCTACCAAGCATTTCCATGTTCTTCAACTCCTTTATTTGCTGCAAAATTAATGGAAGAAAGTATTCTGCTGCAGAAATCATGGCCTTTCCAGGGACTCATGTGCTGAATGCCCAGGGGTTCAAGGGAGCCTCTTCCCATGCCTGCTTTCTTTCACTCCTCTGACATGCATGACCATGCCTTCACAGCGAAGGCTCGCCAGCAGGTCTTTGCTCACTCCCCTTCTCAACTTTTTCATCATTTTACCTGCATTTATACCCAGATTCTCAATTTCATAAATGTAACAATCTGCATTGCAAGCTCCAGTAACTTCTTGATCTGAAGACAAGCAGACAAAAGAAGAACTGGTACAAAAAGCATTTTGACAAGACAAAACTATCCTGTGGCAGTAACTTGATAACAACTTCATACAAGACTGATTTTTTGTCTCACCCTTGCTGTTTCCATTAGCTTGGTTTCTATTTTTTTTTTGTCTTCTTCACTTACCACCACTCACCACTGTCATTTTATAAGAAAGAGTTGGCTATAAGAATAGAAATCATCTGCACATATGCATTTCTTGTCTCAGCAAAACCTTCCTCCCACTTCCAGCATGTGCTTGCACAGGCCACATGGATGAGGAAACTCATCTCTTTTGGCAAGCGCCGTCCCCCACATCCCTGGGAGAGGAAGCAGCCAGCCACGCGTGGGAGGTGACACCAGAAGTACCAGCTGAAGCCCGACAGCTGCAGCCCTTGAGTCGTGTCTCCCACAGCCCTGCTCCCACCACCTGCCAGGCACTGGCCCAAGCCTTTAAAGCCAACGTGCAGTGACCACTGCATGCATCCCTCTGATTTCCCTCCATCTCTGTGTTTAACACGCATTCACTGCATTGCATGATTCAAGACTGTCATTCCCCTTGAGCCTTCTTCACACACCCCAACCACATACAGCTCTCAAAAACACAGTTACATTAACTGTGACACTGCTGAAACCCATAGGTAGGCACGTTTATATGCTATAAACATTTCATTAGAATGCTTCATTTCATTGAAATCAATGGAAAAATCTACAAAAGAAACAAAAAATGCAGGACTAACAGTGAAGTCAGAAGTCCTGGATGCCATGTCTTCATGGCTAAAGGTTTTGTGTTGTGGGAATAGACAGCCATCCCAGTACTCTGCTGCCCCGAGCACCCCTGCCCCCCGTAGCCATGCCTCTAAAGCACAAATCCTCACTCGACCTGCAGCACTCCCTAATTTTGGGGTGCTGCAGTTGCTTTGATGGGAAGATCAAGCAGTTAATTCACAAGAGGTAAAGATAAATTAACGTTTTCTAAACTACTTTAAAAGACTGAGGAAACACATCTTTATTTTCAATTTCTATTTAGAATTTCAGAAATAAGCTTATCTATTAAAACCCATGTGGAGCTAAATGCTGCTTCATTGAAACTGGCATATCTGGGAAAAACTCAGCTGGAAGAAAAAATCCACAAAACTAGTATTTCAAAATCAACTGCTCTCATGGAAGAAAGTTGTTATATAGAGAGTTCCAGGATAGTATCTTGTGATGTCATATTTGGTTATATTTTATTTTACAGTTTTTTATTACGTCTTGTCAAAAGCAGAAGCGTTATATTACATTTTCAGAATCCTTAAAGACAGCATCATCATTAAGCTCATGTATAATTTTCAATATAATTTTAATCAAAATCAAATTTAAAAGAAATACTGCAAAATAACCCAAAGCAACATTTTCATTTAAATATTTTGTTAAAAATTTCCATCCACTCGATAAGGAGTAATCAGGAAATAAGCCTAATGATTAATCTCAGAGTCAGGAGATACAAATATTCACCTCTCTTTTATTATTTATCTGGAAATATGAACTCCTGTAGATTGATGCTATTCACTTTTACTTACTGTAAAATGGAATAAAATGATAAAATACATAAAAAAGAAAAATATTATAAGATAAAACTGAAGGAAATATCTCAACTTAATACAACATTTTTTTCCCCTAATCCTTACAATGTGGAATTTCTGAGGTTTGCGAGACATAGAGAAATATGCATAATCTTAATTATATTTCATGTGGGAAACTTCTTTTACCTGTTTGTGTACAACGACAAACTCAAATTTCCACTGAGATGCCAAAATGCCGGTTCCAACTGCTGGAAAATTAAGGCTCTAATTTCATTCAATGGGTCTTTGGTTTCTGCCCCACTGATAACCTGAGACCTCAGTGCTGAGCAGTCATTTCCCTGTCTCATTTTACAGAGGTGCAATGAGACATTGATTTCTTGATGCATTTTAGCTTAGGACGCTAGCATTCAGGTATTAATCTGATCCTTGTTTTCACTTCTATGGCTGCAGAGAAACATTTATCCTTTAAAAGAGAAGACTAAATGCTTCTTACACCCTATTTTTTGATCCAGCCACTTGTGATTACGTCTTTAATCTTTCAGTCTCCCTCACAGTCTTCCCAGCAGAGCAAGGCCCAAGAGATGGCATGTTCTTCTGGCTGGACTACGTGGCTGCAGCCCACAGAGTCCTTCAAAATGCTTTGAGCAAAAGCCACATGTGAGACGTGAACAGCAATAGGGAGGAATTTCTCTGGAGTTAGCATGCAGGCAATATTTGAACTGATACTCAGAACTCCATTTTACAGGCCGCTCATGCAGTTACAGTGAGCAAGTGCTTCATGGAGGCTCCACCCAGGATATTCCACGGAAAGTATCTTCAGCCATATTATCCACACAAGATGCATCACTGCAGTTTCCCACCAACAAAACCATAACTGCAGCTGAGCTGTTGCTGGTTTTCCTCATGCACACCATCTCCTTTATGGTAAGTCCAGTATGGTCACATCCTTCTTGTGATGCTGACAAGAGGGATGGGTTGTCCAGCAGCAGAAGGAATTCTCTGGGCTGCAGTCAGTCACAAACAGCAAAGATCAAGCACAAAAACTCCTTCTCACTCCCAGAGTCCAAGCAGGAACAAAGCTACATGCAGGAAGGCATATATTTTCCTATCCTGTTTTACCTCCACTGCACTTCTTCTAATCTTCTGTTTCCTATTTGAAATCAGCTCTCTGGACACACAATTCCTATCCCATAGGTCTGCTCCAATATGCTCCACTGTCCTTCCCCGAGAAAAGACTGTATCTGTATGAGAAGCTTCCACGTTCTCCAAGCCTCCTTTGCAACTGCTGTCTGTGGTCACTGACACTGCCTAGCAAAGAGTCTCCTCATAATGGAATGTACGTTCCTCTCATGTTTGACTACACAAAGCACCTTGTGGAATTAAGTAGCAAAAATGATTAAATTGAATTTTGCAGATTGTATTTTCTGGTTGACACCATGACTCAATTTTAATTAAAACCTTGCTAAAGAATTATACCTGTTAACAATTTTTTTCCTTTGGAAAAGTTTTTATTTGGCAATAATGCTAATTTAATACTAATTTCCTGAAATTTCCTGAAATGTCTTACATTTTAAATCCAAAATAATAATTTCAATGAAGGTAAGTGGTTTATTGCTTTAGGAACATATCGGTCTGTGTTGATAAATAAAGGATTTGATGAAAATTAATGAAAACTAAAAAGATATGAAGTGCTCATAGGTATAACATAACTTCACTTCTCAAATCAATGTCCTGAAGTAAAGCCAAAAGGAACCAACAGGATTCTCCTAAACTCAATAAGCTTTAGATTACATCAAATTAGGTGTAAGTCAGAAGTTCTACATACTCACTGCAGAGCTGATTTCTAGTCTCTGTTTTGCAAGGGTAAAAAAATCGGTTTATCTTTTTGCTGCAGAGTGGCAGGATATCTGCCAAATCAAGCCTTTGGAGGGTGAGGAGACAGCAGGTCTGCAAGACAACAGCATCCCAGTGCACCTGTCAACAGTAGAGGGAAAAGAGAGAGCCAGCAAAACTGCTCCCGCTGCAATCTCACCATGCTCCTTATGGAATCATGGTCACTGTCTTTTCTATCTTTGAAAAGTAAAAAGATGAATCAAAAATGTTATTATCTCTTCTGATAGTTATAATCATCTATAAGCTTGAAATCGGGGATGCTAAAGTACTCTGGCTTCACAATTTTTCTTGATTCCTATACAAAAATTAATAACACACGTGTGGTTGGAGGAACTGGAATTATTCCACTATGTGGCTGCAGACAAAAGCAATTTCCAACAAGTTGGTTCCAATGTCTGACTCTTATTTTTACATAGTTTTGGGGAATTATCCCATCAGCTGGTGGCCCCCATGCAGATCCATGGGTTTTGGTTGCTTTGATAATTCACAGTGCACAGACAGAACCCAGTTAAATTCCCTGGCAGGTTCAAATCTCCTTTGGAGAAGTCAGCTGGGGAAAGTCATCCTCCCTGCCAGCGGAGCGCTGCCTGCTCTGCACTGCTGTTAATGGCCTTTCCTAAAATGTAGTAGCTGTCTCAAGAGCTCAGGAGAGAAATACGAGGCTTTCATTTAACAAAGTAACTTGATTACACAGAAATCCATCCCTTTCTAAAATTTGATAATTGCAACAAAATTTCCTGCTAAATTTTACAGAATTTCTAAATCAATCAATCAATCAATATACTTGTTCATAAGTACTATGTTAAGTGAAGACTTACACAGAGGAATACGGTGTCCATGGGCTCTTCTTCAGGATAACAACCTGAAACTCTTCAAATTGTGTTTGCAGCCCCTTAAATATTTTATACCATTCCTGAAATCAGAACTATCAACTACAGAAAAAGAGAAACAATGGAAATTTCTCATGCTGGAAACTGTTTCCAAGCCGTATTTTTCTTGACAAAGATTCTGCAGTTGTATATTATAACTAAAGTTAAGTTTGAATGTTTCAGACCATAAGGAGCCTAAATATTGCCAGTGTACTTCACACAGTCCCTCTGGAATGCTTGTAGTCTCCCTTTTGTTTAATGCAAGTCTGTTTCCTTTCCTGAAGATTTTGCTTTTTCTTCATATATATCAGAATCCATGGCTTCTTTTTTTATCTTTCTTTTTTTATTTTTTTTTTCTTTTTGTATTATTAACTATATCTATGTGGGATAAACCCTTGTATGTTCATACGCTCTAGCTCTTCTTCAAGATGTTATCATTTTGGTGGGGTAGAGGGCTATTTTAAGGATGCAAGATAATATAAAAGTACAATTTCCTTTCACCAGACTTGTCTCTCTCCTTCACTCTTCTACTCCTAGCTCTGCATCTAGAACATCGTTTTCCTCCATATATTGGAATAAATCCTTACAAGACACAACACTTGGATTTTCCTTATGGGCATGTGGAGTCAGCCCAAGAACTGGGATTCAATGATGGACACAGATTTCGTGGAGAGCTGGATAAATTTTACCAGAAATAAAAGGCAAGAGAAAACCTGGTTATCTGTGTATTCTTTAGAATAGGCTTGGCTCAATTCAGTGGTAGGTTAAAAAGTTTGTAAAAAGTGCTAACTGTAACAATTTGTTAATTTTTTCATTCAAGCTAAAAAAACCTGTTTGTAATGCATTGCTGATGGAAAGGCAGTGTTCTCAGCTAAACACTGTATTTCTCAGCAATCCCTCGCATTCCTCCAACATTTATTGGTGGCCTAAGCACAAAGAATTAATTTCCTTGAAAGTCAAAGTTATCAATTCAGGCCCAGCCTCCCGAGCTGCAGTTCAGCGGTGTTTCCCTGAGTCTTGCCATGGAGGAGGATTTGCATGCAAAGACTGAGACAACACAAGATGCTAAAGCACCACCAGCTTGCCCTCAGAGGAGAACAGCTTGCAGCAGTGCTGCTAGAGAGCTGGTCACACCTCCTTTTAAGCATGGTGCACAACAATGTTGTTTTTCATTAAATTATGAACTATTAAATCTGCGTGACATATAGATGAGAGAAGAAATGTTCACAGGCCCACTGTAATTTATGAACATGTGGTGCACAGATGTTACATGAGATTTTTCTTCCCTTTACTTTTGAAAATTTGGATTACATTTTCTCTCCTTCTCTCTCATGTTCAAACTCTGTACTTGATGCTTTGTTAGATGTCTCAGCAGGGTAAATGGATGATTAATAATTGTTGATGACAGAAACTTAGTTTCTATAAGCTGTGGAGTGAAAGATAAATACGATGGGAATGGTCTTACCTATGCATGACAACTAAGCCTCTTTAAGACTGTCTGTGTTAGGGTTAGCCATGATTTATGGTGATGTCACCACTGATCCTATACATGGAAATCTCTTGCAATTTCTCTTATTGTAATCATCAATTTTTCTTCAGCTACCTGGGGAAAAAATATTACCCCCAAAAAAGAAAAGAAAGAGAAAGAAAGAAAAAGTTAACCTCCAACTCCTGACAGTAGGACTGTTAGAGCTTTCTTCAGAGCAATACACTCTCTGTGCTGCCATCTCTCAATTAACCCTTGAGAACAAGCTGTCAAAACAAGACCATGATGTGCATGTGCTAGGATCCAGGGCTGAACAACAGGTTCATCACAGACACTAGCCCCTGCTTACTGTTACATTTTGAGGAAAAAAAAAGACAGTTCTGAATCCCTCCTGAGCAGAGGTGAGACATGCTGTCCTGGTCTAGGTGCTGGAGAGGTATGTACTAAGGTAAGGTTTTGCTTCAAGAGCATTTCTTCAGTAATTAGAAGTGGCTGGCCATAGCAAGTTACATCCAATTTCCAGTCCCATAAATTCAAGGAAGAGATTTTAATGGATTAGGTAGGTCAATTGACAGGAATAACTCAAAGCAGTTGGCAAGCTGAAAGCCTTCCCTCACTTTGAAGTCTATCATATTCTAAATACAAAATCCTCAGTTGCAGGAATACGTCACTGGGAGAGTGGTCAGGCACTAGAACAGGCTGCCCAGGGAGATGGTGAAGTCATCATCCCTGGAGGTGTTCAAAAAATGAGCAGATGTACCACTTGAGGCTATATAGAAATGCTGGGATGGAGACAGGACTTGATGATCTTAGAGGCCCTTTCCAACCATAGTGATTCTACGATCACTTCTGTTTCTTCAGGCCATATTTTTTTGACAAGCAGCAAAAAACTCCAACAATTTTCTTGGTAGTTCTTTCTAATTTCTTTAGGTCTTCTAAAAAATGACATAAATGTTGCCATTGTGATATTAATTTGTTTCTAATAACAAATCTGACAACTGTAAAACCCTTAACAGAACTGGAATTCCTATAGGCAAAAAAGTATACCAGACAGGAACAGAGAGGATGGAGAACTAAGGTTGAAAACATAATTAAGGGAAGTCAGCTATAACAGTTGAAAAAAAGGAAATTTGCTTTACAAATACATAACAACCTATTTCATAACTATCATGGTAATAAATGTGCTAAACAAATGTCAGTCTATTACTCATTATACCATAATAAAGGTCCCTTTTGATATATAAGCAACTACTGGTGATCCTTTTCTCATTAAACTTTTGTTCTGAAAAAAAGAAGGGGGGAATTTTCTGGAAACTTTAATTTCTCCTGAGGTTAGACAGTTTAAAAACGACTACAAATTTCTCTGACTCTTATTGTTACTGCAGGAGAACAGAAACTCTGCTTTTCTGCATCTTTCTTCTCATTCCCATGAAATTTTCATGAGTTAAATTTGCATGTAGAAGGAGAATGAATCCTTCACACATCTGGCAATTAGTCTGGGAAATGTATGGATACAAGAGATTACATGCTTAAGACCCACAGTCAGGTTATATTTCTTTAAATTATTCTTCCTGATTAGTAATTAGGCATTTTGATAGAAACCACTTTAGTTTTTTGTTTCAAGAGAGTACACAGCCTGATGAGGTTTTTTTGAAAAAGGATAGGAAGTCCACTTTCTGTTTGTGAAGGAACCATCTCTCATGTTAAGGTTTGGCCCTTCCACTGTTGCTTTGAGTTCCAAGCCCATGTACACCTGAAAACCTAATGAAAGAGTGACTGAAAGCAGGATTAACTTGAAGAGGCAGGAAGGAACTGTGTGCTCCAAAAGACTCAAATACTCTGCGTCGACATACTGGCCTCCTCCTCCAAGACTTGAGAAAAAATAACAAATTTATATTCTCCTATCTGCCACTTTGATCTGAGGTGCTGGCAAAGCACTCTTCCACAACAATACGAATTACCAAAATCAACAGAAAACTCCCCTTATTTTTAATTGGGTTTAGAACAACTTATTTTAAACATTACTGCATTAGCTACGATTTTGATCATGACTAAATTGTTGACAGAAGGGGTGGAAAACTTAGAAATAGGGAACCTGCGCCAAATGTTCCTCTGAACTGTCAGGATTGGTTTAGTTACGAAACCCCACTCCACAGTGCCGAAGCAAAACGAAGGCTCTTAGCTGCTCCAGCAGAGAGAGGAGCCTGAGGTACAGCTCCACTCACCGGGGCTCGGTGCCTGGCAGGAGGCATTTCAGGGACACCCAAAACTGAGGGTTCTCAGTAGAAACTCTGAGAAAAATGAGGAGGAAAATCTTCTAGACTACAAGTGGAATAAAAAATGGCTTGTTTAACCTGATCTTACTTGCTGCTGAGGGCTTGGAGAAGCCCCGTTACCCCAACAGTGTGTTGCTCTCATGCTGCTGAGGCTGCAGGAAGTGTCCTGGCACTTCCCATCGGCTGTGGCAGCTCCTTCACAGCCTCTCTTGATGGTGGTAAAATCCTTCTCATGTAAGGATATGCAATAGTTGGTATTGTGATATCAGTTTTGAACCAGGGTCTCCAGAGCCAAGACCACTGTTAGTTTCAGCTATGCTGGCAATTTTCTTCAGTCCTGCCTACAGCAGACAGTCTTTCATCTCTGCCCTCCCCTTGGCACGAAGAGGGACTGACAGAGGTTTACACAGGGGGTTAGAAGAAGCTCTGTTAGGGAAAATATGTTAATTTCTTACAGGTGAGAACAAGTGTGCTTTAATTCAGAGATGTTTCTCCCTGGAGTAAAGCTCTTACTTAACACTCTGAAGTGGGACGTGCCTCTGAATTTTCAGGATGAAGTTGGGGAGCAACCCCACCCAACAGTCCTGCAGCAGTTTCCCATTGCTGGAGCATGTGTCTTGTAGGTTCAACAGTGTGGGCAAGAGGGATCAAACCTTTTGAGTTTCTCCAGCTTCGAAAAAGTGCTCAAACTGGCAAATTGTCAGACATCTAGAATAGTAACCTCCTACTGTCTGAAAGCACTGAGCAGACCTTCATTTATTTTAGGATTATCAGTAGTTTTCAAGCCACTGAAAACCAAGAGAGACAGCTGTCCCTGTATTTTGGCTGTTTTTAAGTTTTCATGAATAGAAAGACAATGAATAAGCAGGCTGAATAGTTTTGGAGTCTTACCACCCTGTGGTGGCTTCTGTGATGGTCTTGAAATCACTTCGCACTTCTGCATTGCACTGTCTTATAACCTAGTCACAGGTATTGTTCTATAGTCAATAGCCTTATAGTCTGTCTTACTGTCTAGCTCTATAGGACAAGAAATGTACTGGAAGGAATTCACACCACCATGGACATCCAAATCAGCCATGCAATGTACAGTATAGATCTGCACAGGAACACATTTCTGCTGTTCTACAACTTATTGCTGTGAATCTCATCTCCAAGAGCTGACTGTCTTTGGAAATGTACACATTTACAACACAGAGAAACAGCACTTGCCCAGAATTGACAATTTGCCCAAAACCAAATCTAGTTTTCCTTTCTGGTTTTTTCTCTTCACCATAGCTGAGACAGTGTAGTTCTCCCAGGTGGATCAAGAGGATGGATATTGCAGTTTTTTCCATGGAGGCTGACAGATAGAAGGACAATGATGATTAGCATAAATATATAAAAGATATAATTCCTCTGCTTCACACCTAGTTTTTGACATTTATTAAGCTACTGATTGAACAGTTTTGCATATTTTTTCCTTAATAAGCAGCTTAATTATGAATATTAATTAATAAGCAGTAACCTATAAAGACAGCAATGAATTAGTCTAGATATTTCTGATCATCTCATAGTTCCCACCAATAATGTAGAAGAAACCATAAGAAGGAAATATTTAAGGAAAGTGAAGTTAGCAGAATTGTGGTTGTTAATCTTTCTTTGGGAGTCTGGAATGCAGCAGATGGAGATGCTGCAGAGAGAAGACTTCTCTAGCTGGACTGCTCACAGTGATGTAAAATAACCTGTGTCCTTGTAGTCTACTTCCTGGACTGAGATGTACAAGAGGATCTGAAGTAGTATCACATTTAGGTACAAATCTCACTCACATTTTTGGCTTTCACTCACCTCCAGAATCCTCAGGTCAATAACAAATCACAAGGTCTGAAAGACAGGAGAGCATGTATTTTGTAACTGCTAAGAAGAAATTAAGCACTTGCTACCTTATATTGAAGGATTCATGCGTAACTTTCAAATATTCTTGCTTTGTCTGTTACATTTCAAATATGCTGCCCTGTGCTGATGAGAGGAGGAAAAAGGGGACAGTCTTGCTACTTTCCCCAGCTGATCTGAGCTGGGCAGAAAAATAAGGCTCTAAAATGTCTAACAGGTTCCAGCTGGATCTTACAGAGCCTATGAAGGACTAGCTCCGCTTAGGCAGATTAGAGGAATGTAAATTATTCTTATGTTACAACAGGGACAAGCACTCAAAGTCCCTACCATTGAGAAAAGTTCTGGAGAACAATACAAGAGCATGTAACAGAGACTCAAGGAATTCTCTTAGGGAAAACAAAAATAATCCACAGAAGACACTGTAATAACTGGATGTACCCAAGAGTGGCCTTCATCAGGAAAGTGTAGAGAACCATATCTCACGGGTTATAAAAAGTGGACTGGGCAAAGCAATGCAAAATAAGCTGCATTGAACAATCTTTCATTAGGAGCAGGAAGGAGATAGTGAACTATCAAGTAATTCTTATTATGCATGTCTTTTATTGCTTTTGAAAATAAGCTGGCGTGCCAGACAGAGCCTTATGAAGGGCAGAGGAGCCGCACGTTTATAATAACAGTCCACAAAGAATGAGCCAGTGGGGAACTCTTTGTAAAGGGCGCCTTTGACAACACTTTGCAGGTTGAAATGTGTTGCTTTTTATTTTATATTTCATAAGCAAGTACAAATCCAAACTGTAACTTTTAATGGCAGGCACGTTGTGCATAAGTGAAGCAGTTTCTTGAATGTATTTAAGCAAACGATCCAAGGCACTTACCACACTGAATGACAGAAATTAAAATCAATATAATCCTGAGTTAAGCTGGTATGTGCTCTTGTAACATACACCTACTGGGACTTAGTTTAAAAGTGTTTCGAAATACTTCTTTCTTTAATAATTATTTAAATGGAAACTTTCCCGACTGTTGATGGCAGATTCCGTATGCTTGTGGTGATAGCAAAACCAGCAAATTTTATGTTCCTATGGAATGTCTCGTTTCAGCTGTGTGCAAAGAAACACCATATTGTAAAGCTGAACTGGAAGCCAGTCACTGACATGAAAATACGGAAGAAATTTAATTGTTTCCACAAGTCTTCATTTGAGTTAAATAAATCTACTCAGACACGTAAACCCTAAAAACCTGAAAAAGCTGCAGATATTCCGACGTTAAGCAGTTTGTGGTTCTCTTCATAGCAAATCTTATTAAACAGGAACTGATAGGGTTTATGCAGGAACTGATAGGGTTTATGCAAACATACAAAATAGTAGGATCTTTTAATTTAGCTCTGATAACAGCTTCCAAATATAATCTGTAAATAAGCAGGGACAAAAGGTACTGTCTTTAACAGATCTATATACAGCATTTCATTAAAAACAATAACTTAGGGCATTAAATTATAGTACAATGCTGGCAATGACCGTGGCTCCATCCAATATTTTTTTTGTAATGACTGTTACTTTCTCCAGTTTTGGGATTGCCCTGAATTTCTCCTCTTGTTTTATCAAAACCAGGCCTGAATCAGTTTGGTTTATTTCTTTCTTCAGACCAAGGAAGAAAAGGTAGTATAATTCCCACTAAATGTTGGAATACACTTCTTTTGTACTCGCAAGTATTTTCTTTTTCTAAAAATACATTTATCCATTGCTCAAACTTGTTGTACAATAGAAACTGAACTGCCAACACTGAGTAAAACCACATATCCAAACCAATTCCTTTACATCTGCTTTTGTTTCTAGGACTTCTTCAATCTTGCTCAGATTTCAGCTCCATGTATCAAGCAAGCAAGAATTTTGCAAAGGACAAAGGTATAGACTTGCAGGAATAGGCCGGGTTCATCGGGAAGGCTCTGAAGATACTGTCCCAAGGGCTCAACATGGGCACGATGAGCTTCTCCCCGAGCATGGCCATGCAACACATGAAGCCACTGTGTAAAGACAGCTACAGTGTACTCATTACAAATAGTTTACTTTCACCGTTATTTGGCTAGTATTGCTAATTAGTATCTAGTCTAGTCTATTCCTAATACTGTCACAACAAGATTGAGATGAGGCATGTTATGGACTTAATCTCTGGGTGAACTTTTTTTCTGTGTCTGGGCAAAGAGGTTATCTTTAGAAAGGAAGTAAAATTGAACCCAATAACCTGGACCCATTAGAAAGAGATGTACGAGCTTCAGAGCTGACCGTGACTGGCCTTTGCACACAGGGCTGGGGGGAGAGAGCAAGCTGAAGGACCGCTGGGAGTCAGTCAGAAGCACATCTGCCCCATGACTCGAGAAACATTGCTCCCAAGAGAAGGCAGGTGACCATGGCTGGTACATAGTGGAGACTAGTCCATGAGGCAGTGGCAAGATTCAGACCTAGAACCCTCCTTAAACCAGTAATGAATGTACCCATCACACTCAACATCCCTGGACATGAATCCTTTGGCCACAGCATAGAAAACCAGAAAATTATTTTTCAGATCAATTCCAGATACTAACTTCAGTCTTGCTTTTCTGCTTTTTTTAAGTGACTAGTCAATTAAACAAAAAGATGCAAAGAAGCAAGGACAGACATACAAGGAACTGAAAAAGAAAGTGCTGTCATGATTCTACACTAGGTTGCTGGTATTTACAAAATTTCAGGTATTCAGAGTCAGTATTTTCCATATGAAGATCACCACTTAGTATTAATGCTGAAGCAGTATGGAGGATAAAGCCCTTCTTCCAATAAATGACTTGGAGATACAAGGACAAGGACAATCTCTGCCCTAAGGAGCTTGGAAATAAAACCCTGCTTGTGTAATTTGAAATAGAAAGCTGTTTATATTTGCTATAATAAGTGCTTAACATGCAATGACTAAAACAAAACTATTATTTCAAAAGTGTTTAGAATTACATTTTAATTATCCCAATGTTTATAGAATTGAAAAAGCAAGAACTTTTAGCTATCAATAATGACAGCCTCAAATAATTTTAGTTTTTCTTTGGAAAATGCAGAGACCAGTATAATGATATGCACTTGTACAAAAGCAAGCAGTCAGAGAGATGAGCTCTTCCATTACAGGATCTGGCCTAGAGGGGTGTAAACAAACGAGTGTTTTCTTCAGGGCAATTTACACCCAGCAGCCTCCAGAAATTTATGGTGTTGAGGAAATTCAGGAGTTTTACTATGCCAAGTTAGAAAACACCACGAGTTATTTACGAGACCAGCAAAGAAATAGTGGCCACATTAAAAAGTATGTAATACATTATTCAGGTTACATAGGAATACAAAATATAGAAAGTAACAATGAAAAAGGGTATGAAATAAAAGTGTTGTGGGAACTCACATACTCTTTTCAGATAATTCTGATCAACATGAATGCTGAGAAGCATCCATCCTTCACTGTCAGTCAATTTAGGCTACATCTGTATCATATTGTCTGCTTATCTCATTCACAGATTATCCATGATATTTACAGAATATCCATGAATGAGGACCTATGGGTTCATTCTGTTACTACCCCCTCTATAACACAGACCAAAATGAACAGAGTACATCAATGAAGAGGTTTCTGATGAATTTATATATATTAAAAAAAAAAAGTTCTATTTGGAAAATGCCATTATGGACAGCACAGAACCTAGTGTGAGATGAATATGAAGGTGAGACAGGACTGGCCCCAGAGAAGCCATGCAGGGAGCTCCTGGGCTCCCCGGAAACCGTCCCTGCACTCCCTCTTTTCCTTGCCATGCTTCTCTGCTGCCTCAGGCAGTACCAGAGACTCATGTGCATGGGAGCTGCTCCTGTGCCTGCCAGTTGGGGTCTTTACGGGATCAGCCACCCCATGGAGGAGCTCCAGCACAGACAGCATAAAAGAGCTAAAAGAAAAAGTGGAAAAAACCCAGAAGAGAAAGGAGTAGAGAAAGGAGAGGAAATCACTGCTTTAATCTACACCATATGTACAACACAGCTGAGCTACAAGCTCTAGGGAGTCATAAGTCTGAATGTCCTGACTTTTGTGTGTTTAAAATCTCAACTGTAGCATTGCAACATGGGGTCTTTTTTTGCATTTAATTTAGTTTTTTTCTTTGGGGAAAAAGAAAGTATGCTTCACCATACAGTCAAAGAGACCACATGACAGACAGTCAAATAAATATCATCCACACATTGATTTGCATGATTAAGACATCAGACAGTCAAGTAAATGGAATGGAGTGCATTTATTTGAATAACCTCCCAGGTATTTTGGGGCACATAAATAAAATGGGAACAACAAGCCATGGCCCTTGATTTTCTCATTGTTTAAAACAGTGCAACTCTAGAGTAACTCTTCTGAAAGAAATAAAATCAATGCAAGAGCAAACTGGTATACATCTGAAAACAACTCTGCTTTCCCCATCCTCACCCTGCACAAAAAAGCTGCTGCTTTTCATGTTTTGTGAAGAGTAACATACATTACAAGTACGTGTCTAGACAAAGTTTAGTGCAGGAGTGGTTAACCAGATAGCTAATGCAAGATGGTGTAGTGCCCATGTATCCCGGCTCTGCAAGGAGATCAGAAAGCTAAAACAATTTCTGAAGAGGTAAAGAAGAAACGGGAACAAGTGGTGCTTCTGTTCTCACAACTCCAAGGTATTACATCTACAAGGTTAACATCTCTGTTGGGGACATGGC